>NW_010100677.1:0-57106 GCF_000699245.1 Pterocles gutturalis | reverse complement strand
CAGGAGGTATGTCGCTGGAGGCCAGTGTAAGTCAACAGCTAAGCTGGAGGGGAAGGTGGTGATAATCACAGGAGCCAACACGGGCATCGGGAAAGAGACGGCCAGAGACCTCGCAGGAAGAGGCAAGTCACAGCCCATGGGCAGGCCTCCCCCCGCGGCTCACACCTGTGGGGCTCTGCGGCTCACACGTGTGTGCCTGTGCCACAACAGCCCCTTTCCTGGGTCTGGGGGAGGAGTGTTTGGTGCTCACCTCTAAGTGAGTTGGATTCCAAAGTTACTTCAGACAAGCCCAAGTGTTGCTTCTCCAGAGGATGTCACCACTTAGGTGCAAGTCCCCAGTTCCTCAGCTGGTTTCGTAGCTTGAACTCCAGAAATGTGTTTTGTGATACGACAGTGCTCTGCACTGCAACGGTTTTGAGACGACTGGGGAAGTTCCTGGTATCGCTGGGTTCTGCTTGTATGAAGCTGGGAAATGCCATAGGTCCACTCTTGAGTGCTTTAGTTATTCATGTTTCAGGCTTATTTGGTTTAAATGCTTTTTGAGTAACTGGTAAGGAGATTAAACTACTTGTTCACAATCCGTTTACAAATTATTCTGTCTGGAATCCAAGTATCTTCATGTGCTCCTGGCTTGACATTCCCATTACAGGGACAGATGTAACGCTAGCACGCCAGGGCTGTGGTACACACTCCTGACCCGGGAGGACCTGGACAGAGGCACTTGAGATGTACATTTTCCTGGTCTGAAAACACCTTTGGTCTTGATTGGAGCAAACAACATAGTAGGAAAGGCTTTGTCCCTCCCAGGGGCTCCCCTGACTGATCCTGATTTCCTAAAGAAACAATACATTGTTTGTAACCACTGTGAGTAGTCAGCGTGCTTGTCATAGCCCTGATCACCCAGTGTGCTCCCATGATCTCAGCTTTTGTTCTCTTCCCTCTTGAAGGTGCGAGGGTGATTCTTGCTTGCAGAAACATTGCGAAGGCAGAAGCTGCAGCCAGTGAAATCCGAGCTGAGACAGGGAACCAGCAAGTCATTGTGAAGAAACTGGACTTGGCTGATACGAAGTCCATCCGGGAGTTTGCTGAAAAATTTCTAGCAGGTACAGCCTCTAGATCCTTCTTTTCAGTGAGAATATTTTCCTGTTTTCCGCTCTTTTAGCAAACACCAAATCTCTGACCTGCATAGCCCTGTACTGCATTGGCTACTGCAGTTCACGGCAGTGGCTTGTCAGAGGCCATGAGCTAGTTTGTGGGAGGAGACTTATCCTGATTTTACTGAGGTGATGTGGCTGCAACTCAGACAGGTGTGGGTTTTTTTTTTTTTGGCTGACTTGTGCTGCCTTGGCTGTCTTCAGTCTATGTTTGCCTGTTTAAGGATGTCTGTTGTTTCTTGCAGAGGAGAAGGAACTCCATATTCTCATCAATAATGCTGGGATAATGTTATGCCCTCACTCCAAGACAGTTGATGGCTTTGAGATGCACCTGGGAGTCAATCATCTTGGTAAGGCTGGTGGAGTCGTGTTTTCATTCAAGATCTGTGGTAGAATGGCAGAGGAAGATCCTGCTTCCAGACTTTCTCTTCCTCATCCCTCCTTTTTGGGAAAGAATGGAAGGCCAGAGTTAGAGTTCTGGAGATGGAAGCTGGTTTCCTTGGGGCTCAAGTGTCATGAGACAGAGTAATACAATGTATTTGCCTATCATGGATTCAGTTTAAGTATCTGTAGATTTTACCTGGGACATTTGAAATGGATGACAGCTCCAGCTTTTTGAAGCTGAGGAGCAGAACTTAATGGCCCCATAAAAGTTTAACTGTTGATTCCAGGGGTTCTTCTTTTCCCTGGACTTGAAATGAGGGCAGCAGTAAGCTATCACATGTAAGTATATGTTGAAAGTACTTTGAAATTTCAGGAGGGGAACCCTTCAGAGAAGGATGACATTTCTTCTCAACCCTAGGTCATTTTCTCTTGACCTTCCTATTGCTGGAGCGTCTGAAGCAGTCTGCCCCAGCCCGCATAGTGAACGTGTCCTCACTGGCTCATCACGGAGGCCGAATCCGCTTCCATGACCTCAATGGCGAGAAGAGCTACAATTGTGGCCTCGCCTACTGTCACAGCAAGTTGGCTAATGTGCTCTTCACCCGGGAGCTGGCGAGGCGGCTGCAAGGCAAGTCCCAGAGAGTGGAGTGTTTTTCTGCTTGGCTTTTGAGCACCACGGACAAGAAGAGTTGACTGAAGAAAGGTCTGGAAGTTGGCTATGCAGGAATGAAATTATTTGAGGCAAGGGTCACTGACAGTTCTTTGATGCAGGAAGAAAATATCTCCTGTCTGTGGAACCAGGAGACTTAAGGCACTAATTGTCTTTACAGAAACAGGGCAGAGGAGTTTAGTAGCCTGGCACAGTTGAATGGATTTAATTTTAATTTTGTGCTTGTAAAAAACTAGCTGCATCCACATAGATGATTGTGGTATGTGACTGTAAGCTGAAAAAACAGAAGCAGCTGAACTGCAACTGCAGTCTGCACTGGAAAAGCTGAGGCATACTCAGCTGCCTTCAGTGCCAATGGCCTGTAAAATAGCATAGGACTAGATAGAACCTCTTAAGTCATAACATCTGTCATCACCATGTCGTTCAGTCCTTTCCATAAACTTTAGTAGTGTCTTCTCTAGGAAATTAGTATTACAGTAAATCAAAATAAGCTGGTGTTCTCAAAAGCCTGCTGGAAATTGCTGCTATTTTAGCATCGAGGCCCTCTGTCATGTTGTTTGCAGCAGGCATATAGCGATTGCAGTGTTTGGATTAGAGTAGGGCATGCTCGAGCAAGCATTAACTACTGAGAGTTTCATTTACTCTCCCTGTGTCCATGCCTGGACTCCTCCATACTACAGAGTATCTGCAGGTAAAATTGAGGAGTGTATTACTCTTTTAAAGGCAGCATGATGCATGCAGATTTGTCCTGGATTACTTTCTTTTGCCATAGGCACTAAAGTCACAGCAAATGCTCTCCATCCTGGTTCTGTCCATTCGGAGCTGGTCCGGCACTCATTTGTAATGTCGTGGTTGTGGAAGATATTCTCATTCCTCCTGAAGACACCGCGGGAAGGAGCTCAGACCAGCATCTACTGTGCAGTAGCAGAAGAGCTAGACTCTGTGTCAGGACAGTATTTCAGGTGGGTGGAAGCTGATGGAGTGATACACTGTGGAAGGCAGCCTTGCTGCCTGCGGAAAATGAGACTTACTGTCATTCTTCATTAAGAAGGGACTGGGTAAGATGCTGGCTGATAAGATTGAGGGTGACAAATACTAGAGCATTACCCCTTCCAGGTCTGTTGCAGTAGATATTGCGTTAGAAGAAATCCCTGACCTGCACAATACTTTACACAATAGCTGTCTGTTAGCGCCAGGAATATCACTGTACTCAAAGTGCAGGAGTGCCTGTCACATGCTCAGAGCTCTAATCCTGATCTGCCTGAGACTTGGGCAAATCACTTTTCAGTAGAGCTGTTTAGTTAATGAGGTCACTTGAGTCAATCCTGGGAAGACCACTTTGGTTCTCTTTGTCGTTTTATCCCACCAGAGCAGAAGGGCCCTGTGCTCCCAAGGAGCTGGAAGGGCTGATGATGCTGCAGGGCTAGGAGGTGAGATTTTTCAGGATTGGCATGTGACAAAACAACTTGATTCTCCAGTGTGACAGACACACCAGCTGCACTGGACTCCTGCTGGGGTGCTTATCATTCCATCCTGCAAACTGTCTCTCGTAGCTCCCACTAGAAACCCTGCGGTTTCTTGACTTGACTTACTCCAGGACCTGGCATAGTCATGCCTTTTCCCCTCACCAAAACTACTGCCCAGAATCGTACCAAGTCATCCTCATCCTAGATTTGAAGCCTGCCATTTGAACAGCTTCATTCAGATGTGCCTGTCAGCTTCCTACCAGGTGCAGAGCAGTGTAACAATGCTGTTTTTGGGAAATGAACATGAAAAGGTGTCTTTTTTTTTTTTTTAAATTCACCTGGATACTGTTGGAGCCTTTGTTTCTTTGCAGAGCTTTCCTCTTTTGATATGGGACCAGATTAGTCTGTGTAATGACTTTGATCTTCACTTGGGAGTTTGTACCATCTTAATCAGACTTGAATATATAAATAGGTGTCTTAGTCTTCCCTGGATGACTCTCTGTCCCAGGATATAAATGGAGCATTTAACTTCAGTGGAATTTAAACTCATAAGAGAAAGGTGTTTTACACGTGGTGAGAAATGAATAGCTTCAACAGTAATTCACAATTTACATTGGACTACCCTAAAATCCTTTTCACTTTTCAGACAATAGAACATAAAGCACAAGTATAGACATTAAGAAAAAAAGAGTAGCTTCAGGAACATCAGAGACTGTGCATTTCAAGCTCTAAAAACACTAGGCTGGACAGAAATCTTATGAGATGCAATTTCCTCTGTTCTCTTAAACTTCCATGTTATCAAGCATCTAGTATTACAAGACAGACAAATGTTCCCCTTACAGTGATTGCCAGCCAGCATACGTATCTCCACGGGGTCGGGATGATGAGATAGCGAAGAAGCTCTGGAGCGTGAGCTGTGAGCTCCTCGGCATCCACTGGGACTGAGCAGCGCAGACCTCAAGTGTGCACCTGGCTGAGCCCAGCGATACTTCTGGGAAGAGCACTGCTGAGAGACCTGGAGACTAGAACACTGATACTTCAGCTGCCCTCATGATGGCTCTGTGATGACAATCTAATGTGAATTTCTGGAATATTACACTTGAGGATTGAGATTAGTAAGCAACCAGTCCCCCATCCTAGCTGGAGAATTAGAGCACGGGGAGCAACCTTTGCTTGGTATCTCACACAACAGCCAGAAGCTATTGTTCCTGGCTTTAGAATAGAAATGGGGGTGGCAGGCTTAGGTTGAGATTATGAAGTAACAACGAATTACCTTTATTTAATTATTGTTTCCTAACAGTAATAGTGAAAATGTAGGACTCTAAACTTATGATCTATGAGGTTATTTTCAGTTCCTACTATTTGACCTGGGCAGATTGAAAGTACTTTAGGAATTTAGATTTTTTTTTCTGGTAATTACATGTAATGCGATACAATTGCTCTCAAGCACACAGAAACAGGTGCTGGCCTTTTTGTACCAAGCATTAGGTAACGTTTTTACGTCAATCAATTATTTTTCTCTATATTCTCTGTAAGAAGCTGGACCCTAGCCACTGAGGTGTCTTGGCCCCAAATGCCCATGGATTGCAGTAAGTTAACTGAGGGTTAGCACATATTTTGAGAAACCAGCTTTCGGTGCAGGTGACTGGGAGGTTAAAAGCATAGGCAAGTTATCTTATTAAAAAAAAAAGAAAAAAGTCGACATATCTCCTGTGAAGCACTGAGCAAAGATGGTTTAAAAGTTGTCACAGTAAAGCCCCTAGATGTACTTTAAATGATTTCAGACCTAGAAAAGGGGAGAATGAGTAAAAAAACATCTCAACTATGTTAAAAAACATTAAACAAGTTCAGCTGAGACTTAGCTTTGAATGACAGCAAACTACCAAGAGCTAAATAGATGAAGCAGAGGTCAGGACTATCTCGATATTATGGTCAAGTTAGCTACAGGACAGGAAAGTAAGACTTGCACAGAAATCCTTACATTTGTCTGCCCAACAGTTACTGGCTGTGGCTGGCCAAGGTGTCCAGCCTGGCCTTGCGGCACCATACAGCCTGTGCTATCAAAAGGCAGCTGGGTCAATCCACGTAGTAATGGGACTGCTCCCTGGGAATGCTAGTGCTATTTTGGTGCAAATTCCTAGTGTGATCCATAATCAGAGATTTATTTCTGAAAGAGCTAAGTAGTTAGAAAAGAAGTACCACAACTCATTGGATTATCTTCTGCTTCTGAAAAAGTCCTGGAAGTTTTTGGACTTGCATATGAGCATGCCACTGTGACCAACTGCCAGTTTTGGGAAGTGACTCCTAATTTTATGATTAGTTATTTCTACCTGGATGCTACCTATGCAGATCAGTCCTGTGCTATCTCGGAGCAATACTAAATAAAGCCCTTTTCCTTTTACAACAGGAGGCAGTACCTTCCTTCAGAAGTGTTGAACCAGTTTATCTGGTGTTGCTGTTTCTGCACCTGCTGTACTAATGTAGAGAACTCAGTTTGGGTAACATTTTAAAGTCCCTTTGTGTTACTCCGTGTTGCTCTACCTTTTTTTCCTCCCTCTTTATGCTTCATCATGAATATGAAGCTAAATCCACAACTACAATGTAGCAGCAGAATGCTACCTAGCATTGCAGGCTTGGCCTGCTTTGTCTGCATGTGGTTCTCTGATCTTGAAAGTAGCTTTCAGGAGTGATAGAGAACATTTAAAAGAAAAAAGCAGAAAGTGGCTCTAGGCTGAAATACTTTGCCATTGCAGGTCAATGCTCTTCTCAAAGAAGTCTGATTGTAGATTTAACATACAACATATAACTACACATTTCCATAGACACACACCCACTCGTTTTGACCTTGGGCAAGTCATTTATACCTTCATCTAGTTTGATCTGTAAAAGAAAGCAACTAAAGCTCATTTAGCTGCCTCAAAGGGAGGCTTTGAAGGGAGAGTTAGATTAACTTGCAAAGCTCTCTAAAGAGGATTACTGGTCTGTGAAAGTACATGCATGAGGCCGAGGTAGCTACCTAGCTACCAGGAGGACTTCTAAAGATGTGATATTCCAGCTGATCTAAATATTGACGACACTGTAGCAGAGAGATTTTGCGTGACAGAGCAAGTCTCCCCCTTCTAATTACTCTGCTAAGCATAGCCAAAAGCAAAACACAGCTCTAGAAAGAGATCCCCAGCTATGCTGAGATAAAAAGCCAACAGAATATATGTTAACAGTCATAATACTTTATTCTCTTTTTTCATTGTAAACAAACCTTGGTCATTAATAGAGAAGTTCTTTTTAACTGGCAGTACTCAATCCCTTTTTGATGCTCAAAAATTCAAAGCCCCTTCATAATTGCAGTATTTGTGACACAAGGCAGTTAGTCAGGATCAAAATTCCAGTTCTGCTGGTAAGAGAAAGATGCCTACAATTCCAGGTTAAGAACATCAAATTACAGCAAACGCTATATAAAGTGCATACGGTACAGTGCAAAGAGGTCAGGAAGGAAGAAAGACAGGTACAGAACTGCCTGGTCTGCATGGCAAACTCTACTCTCTGTACTCTACATGGCTGAAGGAACTCGAGCAGAAAAGTAGGTATTAACAGCAATGCAGATCTGGATACTCACAAACAGTAAAACCTCCTCCCCATAATCAGAGATCTGGAAATGACTGAAGACATGGATAGTGTCACGTTTTAGGATTAGCCTAATGGCGTAACCTGATGGAAAGCTAGGTCAGTCAGGCCAAGAAAACAAAAGCAGCTTTCATTAGTACTGCTCACTAATGAGATAATGCAAATCTGTGGTCAGGAGATTCTGAAAGCCAAATGTGGTCATTTTTGACCGCTTTGCTCCAAGATATTTCTAGTTCTGCTCTAGCGAGCAGAGCACCTCCAAGAGAGGTGTTTGTGTCAGTGGGGCACTGCTCATGAAGCACGAAAGGAGATGGACCAAGTCCTTTCCAATAGCATGTAAGTCTGTTCTGCCACTTCAGTAAGCTTGGGGATAGTGCAAAACTCTTATTTGACAGTCTTGATTATTTGATTATTTTATGTACTAAAATTATTTACAGTTATATTACATTTCAGAAAACCTGTTGTTTCTTTTGAAGTAAACAATAAATTTTTTAACCAAAAAAGTGAACTAGTTTTCCTAGCTCTTGTGCTGAAATACATATAAACAGCAAACACAAACTGTTGTGGAGTGCCATGTTTTGTTCTGTTTCTTTTTGAAGGTCCTACTACTGTCTACCAGTCTTCTGCCCTTTTCTCATGTCCCAGTCATGGCTCCAGAGAAGCAGCTACTTTTTTTCAGCACCCCTGAACACTGACATTGCACAAAGGATTCCTGCTTTTTCATAACACTGAGTTAAACCTAACACTTCCAGAGCAAAGCCTGTCAATATAGTCTATACAGTATGTCCAGTTCATAAAATTTATTCTGCTGTTCTATTGTCCCTGACAGGGACAGATTATTCTCGTAAGAAACAAATAAATCCCTGTGTGACAGGCATACAGACCACCTGTTCAATTTTACCACAGCTTGCTCTCTCCATATTTTCTGCTACACCTGATGAAAAACTGTGGAAGTTCACTGGCAACTATTCAGTGATAAAGCTGCATTGCAACAATGTATTGTATATTACCACAGCAAAGAAAGAGGTATGTGATCGTTCAACTATTTCAAAGGATTATTTTCCCTTTGTACTCCGCTTACAGGATATGGTCTTTATAACTTCATCCATCTGGTAAGGGCTCAAGTGCCATATATATGGCACACATCAGTGTGACTGGTAAGTAGAAACCTGCTATGGAAAATCAGTTCCTACCTTTTCAGGCAAACAATGTGACCAAAGAAATTGGGCACATTGTACTGCTGGGGCTGCGGGGGCGGAATAGCAATGGTTTGTATAGAGGCTTAAAAAAATCTCCGAATTTCAGTCAGTGTAAAATATCTCTCCAATCTTGAAAAAGTTCACCGGAAACCCATAATCACAAAAGTTTTATACTCTAGCCTACATTGAGCTGATGATATTTTTCTGTCCTATAGGTTCTCTGGATTAAAAATAAAAAACAAAGTTCAGTGCCTTTCAAAAAAAAAAAAAATCAACCAACCCCCCCTCCCCCAACCAGAAACAGAAGTGCTCTCTTCCATACACCTAAATTCCTGCTTGTTCAGCTTGAAGTTGCCCCCCTCCCTCCCCATCAAAAAGATAGTCAAAAAACACCCTGAGGTAGTGACTGTCATAAACAGGACTGGCACTTGTAATTTAGTTCCTTTCATCAGAGGCACATTAGCAGCATCCACTTGCCATCAACATCAGTCAAGAGACTTCCATTTTACCAAGAGATTGCTGAACCACACACCTTTAAGCTGTCTTGAAGCCTTCCCCTTCTGTATGACGGTGAATGTCAATTACGTGTTACTTCCTAGTGCCCTGGGGAAGCCGATTTCTCATTTTGGGCTGGTGCACTGTGAGCCATTGGGCACAGATGGCCTTCACAACATCATCTCCGCTGTTCTCAGCCAGCTGTCGCACATGCTGCACATGCTGCACTGCTCTGGTCTTCTCCTGTCTCACCGAGACTAGATAGGCAGAACGCAACTTGTTGCACATCACATAGGCCTGGATCTGAAGCAGAAGAGGCGGTCAGAACTCAGAAAGCTGTAGTAAACTAACAGGACAAGCTTAAGCAAGGATTCACTGAAAATAACTAGTTCAGAAGCATGTTTTACAAGGTAGCAGCATATTATGAAGCAGGGTATGGCACGGAGCAGATCCCAATGTAGAAGATGGATAGACAGCTGTATTTTATTCAGGTTGTCTCTTGGGGAAACTCCTTTACTGTATCACCATGAAATTAGCATCAGGAATCCTATCTTGTGCAGTAATTTACGATATCCTCATAACAAAGAGTCTAAACCAGTCATTTTCTTCCATTGCTGGTTCTAGAACAGCTCACGTCTTTCACTGATAGATCTTCCAGAAATGCAAAATGAAAAGCCCGTTTTTCAATCTACATACAAGAGTGAGTTTGTCAGTTGGAGCAGGACTCGGGACAGTCACAGATCTTAAGATTTTATTCTCAGCTATGCCACTCAGGATCTATGACAATCCACAAACTGAGCCACAGCCTCTTTATCTATAAACGTGCATCTACAGTTCACATTTATCTGACTCTCCAGTGGCTTGGCCACCTGGTATGAAAGCTAACAACGAAACCAAGTAGTTGAGACTTCACTTTCTCTAAGGAAAAAAGTATATCAGAATTTGAGAAGTTTTATCATTTAACTCTCAATCACAACAGAAATAGTATAATCCTGAAACAATAAGCTGAAATTGTCATCTTGGAGGTACGTTGATCCTCGTTAGCTGTCTGCCATTACTAGAAACTCACATGCACCTATGTGAAAAGTTGGATAACAAAACCAGCAAACCCACCAACGCACCTCTCTGAAATACTTTCCCTCCCACTATAACAAATGCCTAGCCCTCACGCTGAGGACTAGCAAGTAACTAACAGGGATAACATCAAGCAGTACCTTCATGTCACAGCTCTACAGTCACAAACACCACAGCCTTGAGGAATTCACTGTGATTTCTACAATCTAGGAAGTGGCCTTCAAAACTTTGGCTTGAGTGAGGATGAGAGAGAAGGTGGTGAAAGAGAGCATGTAGCCTTCAGACCAAGACTGGGCTGTTTAGCTCTTGCTAAAGGAGTTCCTCTACAGTACTTACCTTGTTTTCATCACTGTCCATATCCTGAATCAGGTTGTCAAGATCCTGCATCCAAAGAAGGAAAAAGGTGTTTGCACTTAGAAAGACTACACTTTGCAAACCTTTACCCCACCAGGGACCAAACCCCTCCATAGAGAAAGGGCTGCTGAGATCACAGCTAGATGGTTACAGTGTCCCAACTGCAAGTGCTGCACATGTAGAAAATACAAAGTCTGATTCTTCCCCTTTGCCACAGCTTCTCCTGCCTGCCATGTCTGTGAGGTATCCCTAGAGAATGCTATGAGCCTGGCAGTCCCCCAGGGACATGGCTCACATGGCATGAAATGCATTTGTAGATTCTCGGCACACCAGCACGAGTTGGCCCCTGTGGCCCACCCTGACCCAAGGGGTGGACTGTGTCCCCTAGCTTGATTAGTAGAACTTCATAGAGGGCATCTCCTTCCTTCACTGGGATGGAAAAGACACTGTGGTAGGCAAATGGAATCTTAAAATTGTTTCCTATGGAGACAGGAGGTTTCTGCCTCCACACATCCTCTGTGTTAGCCAGGGAAACCTCACTGAAGGGAGCACCTGCCAGCCCAGTCAGGAGCATTTGGCCAGATCCTGTGAAGTAAAGGCTCTCTCCCCATCATGGGTACTCGCTGGGAAGTGCAGGGTAGGATCATGCCACAGCAACTTACCGTTTGCTCTCAGAGTAACTCGCATAAGGCAAACCACACACTCCCACCTTTAAACAATGCATTGTAGTACAAGCCAGAGCCAGAAGATACTAAAGACTCACTAACAGAGCAGCAAAGGCACCACAGGATGGTTTCCCCGTAGCCTGTATTGCATATACCCATTTTACTTCAAAAGGGACACAATGCAGAACAGAATTTCAGGAATGTTCTTAAACTCATTTAGACAGTTTAGGATGATGTTATCCCCATCATTTTTTGCTGCAACTCCAGACTCATTGACACACTTGAGGAGCTGCCGGATCTCACTGTATTTCTGCTGCTTCACCAGCTGTGTGGCCACTTTGCTGTACACTTCTGTAGCTTCCAGCTGGAAGTCCTAGAGGCAGTTGGAACATCAGAACAACATGTTAAATGTTCTCAGCAGGTTTTCTCACTGTGAGTCTACACAACTGAGACGATCTCTCCTAAGGACAAATTATCACATCATGCTCCAAGAAGTCAAAGCTGTTTTGGAGGCTTCTGGTTTTCCAGTCATCATTGCTCAAGGCTGGCTCAAAGGTTTTCTAGAATCAGGTTGGTTAAACTCAGTTTTGCTCAAGAACAAGAGCACTATTACCACCTCCTTTTCAGGGGTGGCAAAAGTTGGTTTTACTACTTCTGGTAAAAGACCCTTTCTAGGTCCCTACCCACCCCTCCCTCGCTTAGCAAGCTCCCCCTATATTCGTCCAGCCACTCACCAGAAGCCAGCCCTTGTGTACCCTGAGAAACAAGAGGAAACTGACCACTGTACATCTCCCATACGAAGGAAGAGATGATAAAAGCTGTGGACTGATCCTGCCATGAGTAAGGCAAGAAAAGAAAAAAAAAAAGGAAGGAAACAGAAGTGATGCTCAGCAGCTGGACTCAGCTCCATTTTCACTTGGGGGTAGTGACTGCCATTGGTGCTAAGAAGTGCTATTCTTCTAGGGGTGTCCATCTCACTACAAACAGCCGTTCTGCCTTGTACATCCTGACCTGGGAGAAGGAGCAGGGCGGGCCATATCCACAGATACTCTTTGAGAGTGCCACCTCTGTCCCAGATAGGAGGCAACTGCAAACCTCACTGCTTGAAACAGTACCTTGTAACAGCTCCTCATATATGGATGAGAAACACAGAAAAGTTTGGAAGATAATGACCTATGCTGACTGATAAGCACCTCAACTTCTACCCAGACATGAGGAAGGAGAGGTGCCCAGAGAGAGTTTCCAGTTAATTAGCTTTGCTCTCAGCCAGGAGAACAGTACATAGATAGCACTCGCCTTATCTATTTACTGTGTCTTTGCATGGCTCTCATTAACTGCAGAGAGCTACCAAGTCAGAGCTCTCTGCTCACATCTGTGATTGTGGTTTGCCAGGGTTAAGTCACTGAACAAGATGCACAGCAAAGGAAAAGCTGTATGTGATACATATAGAAGCAGCATATACGTATAGAAGCAGCATCTTCATTTCCTCACCAAGCTTCCTCCAAATACACAGACATTTAAGACTTGAACTAGTGACTTTTCTCAAAAGTTTTTCCTTTTCGGGGATTAAAAGACTTTTGCAAAAAAGTCCTTTGCTTAAACAATTGCTGCTTGCAGGAGTTTCTTTTCTAATAGTAGTGCTTGTTGTGTCAAGTTTTTCCATACCTGAAGGACTCTAAATGCAATCCCAAACCCCTCCTCAACGTTTTTTCCTTCCAACATGACCTGAAAAGAGAGGCATAGACAAATTTGAGGATGCACATTACTTTTTCATTACATACAGTTAAATAATAAGGCATTTCCAGATTTTGCCCAGGGGCCAAAGACAATGCATTACTTTAACAGAAAACAGCACCATCCCAACAAGAAGTAGAGCAAATACGGGGTTTATTGTCACACACTAATTCCCTGTGGGACATAGAGCAAGTTACAGATGGAGCTGATCTGAAGTTAAAAAAGAGTTAGAACAGCAGTATTCGCCTTGCTTTAAAACACAACTGGATGTATAGTCAAAATGCACATTACTATTTGTATTGGGATCCTCTGCCCCTGAAAGTTTGAACTTTGAGAAGAGGAGCTCCAAGTTTTCAGGTGTTCTCTGCTAGGAGGGAAAACATGATTTTTTTCATAAATGGTAGGTTGCATACATGCACAAGTAACCTACTCGTGAAAAGTACCAGAAACTGCTCCAAACATTAAATGTTTCAACTTATATATCAAGTTAGTATTGCTAATGAAAAATAGAGCTGTGTTTGAAGTAGCAGTAAGTACCTTGCAAGCAACATCCATTTTCATGTTATTGTTTCCAAAGAGCGTGGGCAAGGAAGAACTTGTAATTTGAGAGGTTCCTGAGCTCTCACATCGATGCAGGAACTTTGTTACTTCCATCTGCAGATCAACTGTATTGATGTGCCTAAACAAGGGAAAAATTCTCACTTTATTTTGAAACAGAGAAAGTGTAAATTACTATTTGTGTGAACTTACTAATTTCTTGAATATATTTCTTTAAAATAAGACACATTTAAAAAAAATTATTTTAGTTACTTTTTGACTTTGTCTTTTGTGTAGCCAAGTATGCAGCAATGAGATACTTTTCAGATCTGTGCCCTCAATCTGCATCACAAGCTGAACGTGAGCACTTGTTCACATTATTCCGAAAAAGTGAGCCCGAGAATCTGGATCCCAAATAAATACCTGCTCCCTCTTTTCCAATTCATCACATAAACTCCCTCCCATCTTTAACTTAGAGTCTAACCTTAAAAAAAAAAAAACGAACTCTAAGAAAACCAAGCCCAAGTACAAGAGATATCTGGCTAAATTTACATTTCCACTTATGAACACAGGGACTCAGTTAAGTCTGGCACCTGTAACTCGTACACAGTTGAAAGTTGTGAGTTAATCCTAGCAGGCAGCTAAGCACCACAAAGCTGCTTGCTCTGTGGCAAGACAACGACAAGTAAAAGCAAAAAATCTCGTGCATTGATACAGTGCATAGCTGTCTATGCATTGCAGTGTGTTTGTTTGTTTTAAATTCAAGGAAAGCAGATGATACACAGATTGGTATTTTTAGTAGAAACAATTGCTCATCTCCTGGCTTGGGCTGTTGGGGGGGAAAGGTAATGGGAAACCCATACTTGCAACTAGACAAAGTCAGATTTGGGTCAGGCACAGCTAGCATGTGTTAGCTAATGCGAACTTAAACACAACCACCGGGAAAAAAAAAAAAAAAGAAAAAAAAAAAAAAGAAGACAAAAGCCTGAATTTCCCCTTTCCTATAACTTAGCTTCTTGTTTATAGACACCTCGACACATCTGTAGCAGACATTTTCTTCCGAAAGGTGAATGCCATTTTTTTCCTTCCTGAACTTCTTGAGACCTCCTGCAGATAGACTTTGAGATGGTCCTTGATCTTCAGAAGCCATGTCTGTTTGCCTCCGAGTTCAGTGTAAGACTTTGCTCCATGAGTGAAAAATCTAATGCAGGTCATGGCAGCACGAACGTGATCCTAGAAGAAATATATCGAATACTAAGTGCACCGAAGTACACCGCCTTCACTAATCCTTGTCTGTACTAAAATGCTCACACAAAGCAGGCAATGCTCTGTTTTCTTTAAAGCAG
Organism: Pterocles gutturalis; assembly: GCF_000699245.1. Taxonomy (NCBI): domain Eukaryota; kingdom Metazoa; phylum Chordata; class Aves; order Pterocliformes; family Pteroclidae; genus Pterocles; species Pterocles gutturalis. Next base: position 42,407 of record NW_010100677.1, on the reverse strand, counting down.
TAGTTAAGCTACTGCTACGTGCCACATCCACGAAAAATGCATAGCAGGTCAGCTTCAGTCAGGCTCAGGCCTTCCTATGTGTTTTTCAGGACTGGAAAGTAGCAAAAATATACTTGTCCATTGTGCAGATTTACATCAAAGTAAATAACCAAAATTCTGACAGTATTCAACATTTCACCAAAAGAGATGGCAATGAACCTCATCTTACCTTCATGAACTGTTGCAGCTCATACAGAATATGGTAGTAGTTCTTCCTCTGCAAGTATTTGCAGGCTGCAATCAAATAGACTCCCCAGCTCTCTAATCCTGGATCAATGGTTTCCAACAAGTTCTCCAACATATGCAGTTTTCCACTTTCATAACTAGGAATGAAGATCCCTTCAATGAACACTTCCGATGGGGATTCCTACACAAACATCAGAAATGTAGCTTGAAGCAAAGCCACTGTGGCTTCTTGATTTTCCTTATATAACATAAAGGAACATTAAGTGACAGAGATCATAAAATTAATTATTTAGGTTGGAAGGGATTTCTGGAGGCCATTTAGTTCAAATTCCCACTTAAAGAATGGCTTCCAAGTTAGGTTCTGCTGCTCTGGGCCTGTCCAGTCAAGTTCTGAGCATGACCAAGTAGGGCGATTCAACAGCCTCTCAAGGGTCCAGTCCCCATGTCTAAACGTCCTCACTACAAAAAAAATCTTTTCCTTATATCCTGTTGGAATTTGCCTTGACCCAAATTGTGTCCACTGCCTCTAAGCCTTTTACTGTGCACATGTGAGATAAGCCTGGCACTATCTTCCCTATAATCACCCACTTGGTAGCTGAAAAGACCACAGAGATTTCATTTTGCCTTCTCTTCTTCAAGCTGGAAAAACCTAGCTCTCTCACTCTCCTCAAATATCATGTGCTTCAGGCCCCTAGCCACTTTGCTGGCCTTCCATTAGACTTGCTCCACTTTGACTATGCCTGTTTTGTACTACAGAACCCAAAATTGGGCACAGTAGTTCAGATGAAACCTCATAAGTAGTGAGCTGAGGGGGATATTTACTTCCCTTGACTATAGTCCCACAAAGGCAGCCCCACATATTAACATCACTATGGAAAGAAGCATGTGTGACAACATGGTCTGCATAAACAATTTAAAGACATGATACGGTTTTTTAAAAAAAAAATAATCTCACAGTAAGATACAAGCTACAAAGCCTGTACAAATAAATGTTTCCAAACAACCAACTGCAAAGTGTTTAATCAGAAGCCTATTACCTTACAGCTGTAAGGTAACAAACCTTCCTCTCTAGTTTGCATGATCGCTACCAGACTCCTTGTCCAAAACTTCCACATCAAATTGTATGTCTAGAGTATTTGCAAAGTCTGCTACTTAACTAGTGAAATTATTTCACCAACATTGCAAAAATGTGCAACTTTTCTTTAAAGGAAAATTTAAACTGATATAAAAAGACACATTTGAAAAGCAAATTTAATATGCAGATGAGCATATGAGATTAGAGTGATGATATAATGAGAAAGCAAAGCTGATAAGACAACTTAGATTTTTATTAAAAAAGCTCAAGCAGATTGAAGATAATGGAATTTGGTGTTTCAAGTTGTACATTCTCAATAATTATTTCAAATAATAATAATTTAAAAAATCAGCAAGTCAAACACAAGCACAGAAACTTAAAGAAAACAAACAAAACCCCACACACTTATCAGCTTTCAAGTTGGTGAGATGTAATGGATTCACATCTCCTCTGAAGCACCCTTAATTAATTAATGAGAATCTTGTTGGAATAATTTATAGATTTAATTGTAATTTAGCACAAACAGAACTGTTTTCTCCAGACATTCTTAAGCCCTCCTATATTATGAAATTTTCCTAAGGGAGAACTGGAAACCACTTTTTGGCTTTCCTACATTTCTGTTCTCTGGGACATGATCCTGTATTCCCTTATATTCCTAATGGTTACAGAAGTGAAAACGTATGTGTCTGATTCAACAAAAAATACCAAAAGACAAAGACACTGTGATAGAGAGTAAAGTGACTAGTGTTATTGGCATGTTGGAATCAAAAATCTTCCTTCTCTCTTCTGAACTTTATGACAATAGTCCCAGATTTTCAGCTTTGTAGAAAAATGACAGAGTGCTGTTGATGCAGGACTTCAAAAAAAAGAAAAAAAAAAAAAAGAAAAAACCGAAAAACAAAAACAAAACCACTTTTTCCTCTCTAGAAGCCACTGTTTCAATAAAATGTAGAAGAGAGATTAAACACAAGATGTAAAGATCAAGTTATTTTTTCATGTCACTAACTTCTTGTCAGTCACTGGATAGTTCGTGTAACAACATTTAGGTCCTCAGAAATCTCCTGTGCAGAAAAACACTCAGAATACTGCGTGATGCTCACTACCATTTTAGACTGGCCTTCAAGTCCTCTTAATTATTTTTCAAATTTCAATTTAGATTACTCACCTTATTTAACAAGTGAAGCAGTGCTTCTCTCATACAGTCATGCCTCATGTAAAAGCTTATTATCGCCAGATTCGTCCCATAACTATGTAAATAGAACAAGCACTCTTGATAGTAGCTGTTGTGTTGAGTCTTCCCTTCACACATCATTTCCAGAGACAGACTTCTTGTTCTCAGTGTTGCTTCAAGTTCCCTCAACGTGGCAAAGTAATCATCATCCTGCCGATAAGAGAATCAATGACAGGTGATGAGTAAAAGGAAAACTTTATTTTCAATTAGATCTTGTCACTCAGCCCTGAAGTGTTTCTGTTATTTTGGTTTTAAAATAGGTATTGCTTTAGAGGGGTGAGAATCCAGTAATGCTTTTTATAAACACTAGATTGGAACCCTGCTATCAACAGAGGTGATGAATGTTGCTGTAGCTAGCACAGCTGTTTCCAAGGACAGACAGGAGGCTTATTTATTTAAACACAATTCCACTGTCAACAGCTACTTCAATAATCTAATTCAAATAGGCTTTTTTATTCTCCTAAAATATGTACTACTAAGAGGTCCTTCATCATTAGGATACTGCAGTTACCTAGTACTAAAAGTCATTTTTTGGTACCTAATCTGAATTTCCAGAGCTAATCCCAAACCTTGAAATAGTTATTTTTAATAAGGAAAGAAGAGTGGTACAGCATTTGTAAATTCTCCTTTGAATTCCTACAGTTATCAGAGTTTCTGCAGGAAAATGGCATCACCACAGCATCATAACATATTGTTGGGATTGAGCTTAGTCTCCTCAGACTGTAGTAATAACATGTGAACCAGCAGAGCTTCTTTCCCCTCAAGTACGCCCCAAATTACTATAAAATCCTATGACCTGGTTCTCAGACACCAATTCACTGTGATGAAACAGCTAATGAACTCCTCAACAATATTATTCAGTTTACAATATGCAATCAATGCAAAAGTAGGAAAAAAGCTAACAACTGATATTGTACATGCATTGCCGTAAGATATGTATTAAAACACCATTACTGGGCTTTGCTATAGCCCTTCAGAGCAGACAGAACACACGACTTACCGCAATGAGTACAGGCTTCACAGTGGACTCCAGGTACTGTATCACATCCTGGACCAGCCTTGAACCATGGTTCAGCTGGTTTAGATCCATAGGTGGCTTCAAACATCGGTTAAACTTCTCTCTTGCTGAACTTAAATTTCCAGCCTTAAGACAAGCCATGCCCCAGGCATGCCATGCTCCGCCAGGGTCCAACCCAGATTTTGTAGAAACCTAAATTCAAAATTGCTTGTTAATATTGCAACACAGTCCCGCTACAGAAAACAGGAAAACTGGCTTAACACACACACAGTGATTGTGACCTTCCACTTCCTAGACCAGATTTCCCACTAAAAAAAAAAAGCAAACCACAAAAAAAACCATGCTGCTTACTTCTATATAACAGGCACAAAATGCCAACTACCGAAACACCCACAATCTCCAAACGTGGAAGTATTTTTTATAGTGCAGGTTTAAGCAACTATTTATATCTGGGAAATTCCAGTTCAGCGGTTTTAAAACTCAAGACTTTTCCTTCTCATAAATTTTTCCAGTGTTCAGAAAATTATTTCTTCCTTGTTTAAAAACTTAATCCCAGTTTGTAACAGTTTAAATATTGTCCATTTCACATATCACATCCATCTGAACTAAAGAGGGAGAAAACCCAAAAGCCACTATAGAACCACTAGCAACACTGACATCCCTCCACTGTCGTTACCTCTACAGCTAGTTGATAGTACTCTGCCTCCAGAAGCTGATTTCTTAATCTTGTTACAGCTGCAGGGAGAAGAATCTGATCCAAAGATGGTACTGGACGGTAGGCAGCAGCAACCAAAATATTCAACACATCCACTTTGCTGATGTAGCTAGGAGAAAACAAAGAGGTTAAACAAATACACTTTCACTATTACCACACACTTAAAGAACTTTGTCAAAGACAACTCTCAGAACAGTGGTTCCTAACCACGAGTATCCCAGGTTTCTCTATCCATCATACTACCCTATTCAGACTACTTTTTATTGTGCTTTTTTGCTGCACCCAGTGGAACACTTGCAGATGCTGATTGTGGACACCAGCTATATATTAGCAAATCAGAACAGTAGGTGTGAAATTCATATATTACAGATGCTACCTCAAGCTCCGTAGGACAAAACTCGAGGAAAGTGTAAAAATGCTCATTCTCAGGAAGTGCAGGCTTAAAATCTTATTTTGAAATATAGATTGAAAGCAGATACACAATATCAGAAGTAGAATATTTACCTCAATCTTTGTGAACTATTTTTCTCTATTCTGAGAATTTTCTCAGTAATTATTATGTAGTCATATTACTTGAATTCTACTATTTGAACTCTTACATTATTCTTACATTATGAACTCCTCTTCTTGTTCAAAATATCTGCAGTACAAGCACAAAACAAGTCTCCCACCCTCCACTCCCCAGTAAAAAAGGATAATGGTCTCGGCAATACCTCAATACATCCTAGTGAACATCTGATAAATCACCTGTCACAGAGAGCTAGATCCTGGCTCCTTCCAGCTTTTACAAACATCATTTTGGCACTAAAGAGCAATTGTTTCATGATGTCCATAAGGAGACCAGCATCCACCTCAGGATTAGTGAGCCCTTGGGACAATTTGCAGCAGTGCTCTATCAGTTGGTGGCCACACACTATGCTGTCACTGTGCAGGCTAAGGATGGCAATACACAAGGAAGAGCTGGGAGCCTGAGAATTTGAGGAAAGACAGACAAACATGGGTATTGAGGTAGTTCTCCAGAGAACTGCTTATATTGGACTCTCTTTCTCCAGACCTCACCTGTTCATAATAAAATTCACTGCGTACAATTTCATTCTCCTCTTCATTCAGTGAAAAAATCCATTCAAGCTCAGCTGCCTTGGGCATTTGCACCACTGTAGAATACTCATTATTAGAAGTTTCTGCAGACAAAAAGAAAACACCAGGTAGAATCATTGCACAAGAAGCAACAAACCTGGCTAAGGATACATAATGCAGAGTGTTCCTATACTCTCATAAACCAGTCATCTGCAATCTCCTCATTGTGCCACTTCCTGCTGGTATCACATGTCCAGCACACAGATTACAGAAACATTTCCATTTCTCAGCAGGCTGCCAAATTGTACTTGAACTTACTTTCACTGTTACCAACAACCTGTCACAAAAAACTGGCTCCAGTAACATGTCTTCAAATGATTATCCAACTCTTATCCTACTGGATATCAAGCACAGCAATGTCCCCTCTTTAGTCTGCCCTCAGGGAAGTTATTAAATATTTCTGAGCAGGATAGAAGTGGAAATATGAGCACTGTGGGTTACAGCTAAAAAGTGAAATTGAAGAACCAGTTGTAAAAGAAACAATAAATTGACTTAACTGCCTGTACCTTATTTTTAGAATTCAGGTTATTTGAACACATAGTCCAGCAGCTTCAAGACAAAAGATTGTGAAAAGATGACCTAGCCCCTTATATTAAGTTTTCATACAAAATAGTACTGAAGAAAATTGGAGTTTTGAACAAATCATTCAAGAAACATAATTTCAGTGAAAAGTCGTCTTCTTTCCTCCAGATTATGGAAATGTCCGTTTTAAAATTAGTAACCCAGAATAGCTACAAATCAAATACTGTCTGTCATCTGAGTGCAGCTGAGAATGCACAAGCCCCATCATGCTCAAGTTTGTTACTCTGGTTCCTGGCAGAAAAACAATGGCCAATCTCACAATGCTAAGAAATGGAGAATAATGCTAATTTTCTGCTCTTTCCCCTGACCAACTTCCTGTTCTCCTTCAAAAAAACTTAAACTTAAAAAAAAAGACTCCAAACTCACTGTTTCAGATTGCACAGAAGGACTGTCACAAAAGCTGAGTAACTCTAAAACTGTAGCGTGAATTTACAAAAAAAAAAAAAAAAACCCAAAAAAAAAACAACTACGAAAAATGCAATTGGAAAAAAACCTGGAATAATTAGAATAAACCAGGCTTGAAAACATTTGATAAGCGTTCTTCACAGTCTCATCAGATAAGTTAGAAAACCAGAATAAAACACTTTCCCTCTCAAATCTGAGGATTTCCATACTGTTCTTATTCACTCCTACTGAATGAATCATGATATGAAGCAATGCCAGAGGCAAAGAGAAAGATCTAACCAGAAGCAGCAGCTCAGAACCTGCATTTCAGCTTTTTCAGTCTTGTAACAAAGGTAGCAGTAAACTTCTGTCAACAGCAAAAAAAATATGCTCAAATAGCCCATCATACTTAAAAAGGGACAAGTAAGGAAAAATATTCTCATTTGTTTTGTAGCATAAATGCAAATTGTGCACCATGTTTCACACTGTTCCTGTAAGCACTTCAAATAAAGTTTGTTTGTTTGTTTTGGTCTGCCAGAATTTCATGTCAGTTGAGGAAAATTTTGCAGAATCAACTCAAACACCCAGACTAAGCAATAACAGTAAATGTCTTCTGAAGAAAGATGGCAGAGAAAAAGTAAACTACATTTTCTTATTATTCCTGAAGTGTTATGATATTAGATGTGGAAATTGAGGCACTGAAGAGAAGTTACCGGTCCATATTCACACAGCCAGCAAAGGAGATGGAACTCAGAATGCAACCAGATCCATGAGAGGGGCCTCATCCTGTGCTACCCCAGCCAGCATGGAGTATCAAACACCAGAGCACACTGCAGTGGTACTCAGAGTTGTACTATCATGGTACTACATAGCTCTGTAGTGGGCTACTTAATTCCTACTCATACCACAGCCTCTCACTGACTGTTTCTAGTATGCAAAGTGCATTCTCCAACAACTGTTTTTCAGTTCCTTCCTTTAATCCCCATCCAGCACATTCAATATTAGCTCAGACATCTCTCCTAAATCTCAATTTCCATTCATAGAAGTTTGGAATGCTCAATTTCAGTCTGCACATGCAAAAAACCATCAGTGATATTTTGGAACTGAAGTTATGATCACACTTCAGCTGCAGCTAGATGTATCAGCTTCCCATCTCTAATTCTGCTGCTCATCAGGCACTTTATAAAACTGAAGTTTAATATTACTCCATTGCTTACCTTCCACTTGGTCCTGACCTTCTTTTCTGCTGTAATAAAATGATAGAAAGAAACATCACGCCTACTCCAGCACATTAGGGAAAACATAGTTTTAAAAGAGAGATCAATATGGCTAACCTTTCCAGAACACTGTTCTGTAAAAATCTAATATCTCTTCTTCCCTCCCATCTCCAACCCATTGCCCTGCCCCTACCCCATGCTGTCTGGAAATCTAAGATCCTGCCTCTGCATTGTTGTATTTCAACTACACTAAGTGATACCCTCGGTAGGAATATTACTGTTGCACACATCACAAAAAAGCAGACACTGAGAGCAAGAAGAACTGCCCGATATCAGAATATGTCAGAGCTAAAATGAAGTTTTTGGCATCCATGTCTCTGTCCTTAAGATTTACTTGATTTTGATATACAAATAGGGCAAGTATAAAAAAACTTAAGCAACTAAAACGTGACATGTGGCATTCAAGCGCACTGCTAGGCTCTGCTGACCTAATTTGGCAGTGTAAGCAACCATTCTGACGCAAACTGGTTTAGCTGGAGGTCACTGCTTGTTTTTTACAGATGTTCCTTTTCAGATCTGCACGGTATTCCTCTTTACCAAACAAGCCTGCTGATACTGCCATAGCAGATACTGCTATCTGCAGGCTTGCTAGGAAAAAAAGGAAATGCAGCTGGAAGTGCATCCGAAAAGAGTAAGTTTTACTCTCTGTGACCCTGTCAAGCCTGCTGGCCTAACAATGAATTTCAGTCCAATTCGCAGCTTAAAGCAACCACATAATGAAAATCTGTCACCACAGCTGTCCCTTTTATTAAGGGCAGTTTCAAAGCCTATCTAATCATGAACTTGCTTTTGAATCCCCAAGGGTTCAAGGAGTCGCAATCAAGGGATTAAGGAATAACATTAAAACCCTGCTATGTCCAGCAGAGCTAGTCAACATGTGATGTTAATCCAGGAGCCGATGTGAATGAAACTTTGTCACACTAGTAGTTTGTGCCGAACATGCTTTGCATTAAAACATTCAATTCTTAGGTTTAATGATGACCTGATACCTTAAAAATTAAAGACACTGTTGCCTGGCTCTCCAGTGTTCTTTCTAATATGAAAAGTAAACTGAAGCATAAAGAACATCCCCACACCTATCAAATCTGAAAATCCCAATAGCTGGAGGCCAAAAAGCTAGATTTATTATATTATCCAGATAAACCCTAATGCTTATTTCTCTCATTCCATTCATGTACTCTGCTGTACCCATGAAATTGAGGAGAACTAGAATGGAAGGACTTACATGCTTGTGCCTTGTACCAAGCCAGGCAGATGTTCTCTGTTGTGGTAGCTATAGCACTGATCGCACACACGAGACAGATTCTCTCTGCAAGCTTCTACTGACATTTTCTTGGTGGAGCAAGAGCTGCACACCAGCCTGCCACAGCGCCTGCAGTGATGGCGCCTGTTAAACTAAGCAAAAGAGGTCATGGATTAGCAACAGAAATTTACTAAGTCCCATCCTAGATCTGCCTCCACTCATGAGTAAACTTACTCCATTTGAAGAGAGGAAATAGCATGCATGATAAGGCTTTTCACAACTATAAATGATTGATTCTCACTGTTACAATTCCTTTCTGGAGAGGGCATGGCAAAGAAAAAAAAAAAAAAACCCACAAAACCCAGAGGCAGGTATTTAAAACATGTTTGCTGCAGTCTTGGGCTTTCCACTATTTAAAGTCCTGATTTTGATCACAGCGCTATTTAGATAATCTCTTGGAAAAGTTAGAAGCTGTAGACTGTCTAACACCTTCTTAGTAATTTCCAAATTCAAAAGCAACAGATACTTTGAGAAAACAGTACTGTTTCTAAGCAAGAGAAGACAGACTGCCAGCACACCTGTAAAACACAAAATTAATCTTGTCCCTTAGAGCACTAATGCAGTTGCTCAAGTACTCTATGAAACAACAGGTTTCAGAAAAGTGGGACCAACAGGAAAGATTACATTTTCTATATCGGTAATCTGAATTATATGAGGCTCATGTTACTTCTTGCCAGCACAGTGAACTAGACAGCCTTCTGAAATATCAATACTGCTATTATTACACATTTTTGAGATCTCATAGTTACCTCGTCACTGATGACCAGATTTTCTCTTTAGGCTCTATAACTTCACAGGACTCTGCAAGGAGCTAACTGTTACCAGTTTCGTCAACTATACTAAACAGAAACTAATGGCTAAATATCAAAGGACTGGCAATCTTGTCACGTCTACACTGATGCAGACAAACTTGCTAAAGTAGCTAGTGTCTCTTAGGAAACAGACTACAAGCAAGCGTTCCTATTAAGGTTACAGTTCTAGGAATGTCTGTACTTTGTTTTTGCTCCTTACCATAGTAAAGCGTTCAGTTTTGCAAACCATACATATTGTTTCAGTGTCATCAGGTATCCATTGTTGCTTTGGTGGCGGCTTCTCGGGAGGCACAAATCCTTGAGGAAACAAATTCTGCTGCAAACTTCTGTCTCTGGGACTTGCAGATATGGCAGTACCTTAAAAAGAGCCAGGCCAAGAAAAACACAGAACAGGATTTAAGCCAACAAATGGAATATTGAATACCAGAAAACACTACAGACTTACTGAGGCTATAAGATCTTTCTGTCTTACAAGATGACTACCATTATCTTTCAACCAGGCATGGCAGAATAACACTGTGTAAAGAATATATATGCTTTAACCTAGCCTTGCAAGACTGTGAACTTCAATACTGATAAGCAAGAGTACATACTTATTAATAGACCTTTACCGTAACAATTACAGAAGTGTAAGACAACTTGTCAACATCTGTCCATGTATCATAAGCAGAGACTTAGGGAAGGAAGAAAAAAAAATATCCCAGTATATGGATACCAAAAAGCAACATAGCATAAAGTAAAACCTTAAGGATATCAAGTATTGACGTTCCTGAACACTAAGACTTTTCTTTGTTATCTCAGGAGAGGTCTGGTATGGCTAATAACAGAACATTCCTCCCTGTTCTGGTCCCCTTTACAATCTACTGTGAGGAAATCAGTTCAAAGAGGCAGGAGTTTAAGCCTTCAGCCTTGCCAACAAAATACTCATTGAATCAAGTTTACAGTATTGGATAGGCTTTTTGTTTATATGATGTGAGCCAGTTACACCACAGGCCAATTAAAAAGTTTAACATGTCATTGCAGCCCTGTAAGCCACCTTCTGTGTATATGAATGCTAAAATAAGAAAGAATAATCCTCCTTTCCAGTAAAGCTAACTCATGCTCATCCAAGTAGATACAGGATTGCAAAGGAACATTAGAGGACAATGCAATCAAGCTTTGTAACAACCTACAGATATTAAGCTGACCGTTATGAGAAAAAATGAAGAGCTACACAGTCCACTCCAAGACACTGCTGTCACCTCATGTAGGCAGAGCAAAAAGAGTCTTCAGTTCAGGACACAGAACAGTTCAGACACCCCAAACTGTAGATCAGGATATCACTGTGCAGCTCCAGTTCAGGTCCGTCACTTGCTGACAATCACCAGCCTTGGGGGTCTGAGGATACCCTTTGTTAGTCATTCTCTAAGAGCACAGCCGGTGCCTCTCACTATATATATCCTCTGAAGAGTGCATCTCTTGCATTAGATGATAAATGGAACCTATAGAAGGATTTGTGGTTGGTTTTAAGCCACAAATATTCTTCAGTTGTTTTGGTTTAAATTATTTTGTTTCTATTTATTTGTGTTTGAGGACTGTGAGTGGAGCCTCTTGGACAATACAAGGTGTGCTATTGCCCTCAGGTTACAAGAGGGATCGCAGAAAAAAAATAAATTCAAGGACCAAAAGAATGCCAAAAATATAAAACACAGATGAGTTTTCTACTGTAAAACCACAGTTAAGATCCAAAAGAAAAAAAGTTACTGAGCGAAGAACACAAAGACAGAAAGAAGTACCGCAATTATAAGCTTCCAGACAAGCTCTGCCTATATACCCAAAGTACAGAAGTCAAGACACAGAAAGATTAACCTGCAGCACCATTAATCCACTAGCAACCTAGCTGTGGCAAAGAGGTAATTTTTCTTTTTCCTGTAGATGTAGTCCTGTTCCCTATAGTCTGTTCAGGCTTGGTTTTTTTCTGTAGGTTCTAGAATGAAAAGGTTTTGTGCTGATTTTTCAGACATTTTGTAGATACCTACCAAAATCAAAACAGCGCCATACACTTCTTGTTCCCCCTTAAGTTTTCTTTCAATTGGGCCCAAAGCACCCAACACTAGAGACATACTAACCCGCATTAAATGCAACCCAAGTTACTCTTAAGCGGTGGGACACACATAAACAGGGGATAAACAAAATAAGAACAGGTAGAAAGAAAATGGCACCAAGGTCCAACCTTACCAGTAAAGCTGACATGAGACAGTTCCGATGATCCTGATTTAGACAGTGCTTCACACTCCAATACCTGATTAAGACTTTCTTGGATGCGTATCAGGGAATCTAGGACAAAGGGAAGAAAAAAAAAAAATCAGAGAACAATAGTGGCCATACATCTACCTGTTTTTACGAAGATTCAAGGAATCCATTCACAGGAGTATGTAAGAATGTCAGCACAAAACAGGACTAGCCATGTCTGACTCTCGAAGAAAAGAAGAAATATTCTATGTAATTACAAATTACTACGTTTTCATGAAAATTAGCCCACAACAATTCATGCAAAACTAGATAAAATTTAATGACCTAAAACATAGAGAAAGGGATCCCTATCTAAGTGATAGGCCACTGATAGGCACAGGAATAATACAGCAGAGAATAAGTATCAGATGTGAAAACAATTATTTGACACAAGATGCTCAGGGCAAACATTACATGTTTCACAGCACAGTTGAAGGAACATACTTGTAAAGTTATAGGCTATTTGTCAGGCAAAGATAGGTAGGTCTATGCTTTTATATTAGCAAGAGCTGCATCTTTAAACCATGAAATGAAGTCAACATTTGGAAACTGGCATAAAGCAAGCTGGTTCCACATATGTAGGTATAAATAGATACAGATAGGTATAGACATCATATACTTTTAATACAGTGAAACAAAAACACTGGACTTGATCTGCAGCACCCTCTGCTGTTCCAGGTCTAAAACCCTGAGAGAGCCGAATGCAGGAGAATCAAAGACAACATGGATGAGAAGGGATTGGCAAACCAGAAAGAACTATGCTGAGAATGTTAAACAGAACTACAAGTTTAAAAGTCTTTTATATGAAAAAAGGAACGGGACTCTGGTAAGAGGAAAGGCTATGGAAGATTAAATCACCATTCAACTTGGGGGAAGATGCAGCTGGCTGCAGGTTTTAGAATCGCTTAAGTCATCAGTGACTTTGCATTAAACAGGAATGAAATAACATTGAACAATATCATGTAAGAAGAGAGACCCCAAAAAGGAGCAACAGAGGAAAGTCCAAGAAATTTTGGAAGCTGCTGGTCCTTGAGAACATCTATTTACAAGAAAGGCAAAGACTTTAAGAACATGTTCTGGGCTAGAGGTAGACTGGAAGCACACATCTAAAAATAAGCCACAACTGGTGAAATTATTCTGGGGGGAAATTGGCCCCTCTTTTCTAAGAGAAAAACCAGCATTCTCATAGACAGTCACCTGATCTCTTTTCTTTTAATGTGAAGGGGAAGTTGAGAGCTTTTTCTGCATACTTGGAGAGCAAATTATCAATGTCTTCTACAGTAAAACCAATTTCCTGTCCAGCTAAGAGCTGGTGTAGAGTCTGCACAGCAACAGCTACCCAGTCCACTTTCATGTTCATGAGGAGCTGTTCCAGCATGAGCAGTGGTCTGGAGGAGAGGTGGAAGTAGTTAACACGGGAGAGCTCTGGCAGAGTCAGCAGCACCTGAGACAGAAGGAAAAAAAAATATGTTAAAATTACACACCTTCAAATCCATGTTTCTGAGAGATGAAAGACAAGAAACTAGCACAGTGGCTTATGCAGAGAATGGAATAACATATAGAGGCCAAAAAACGGAAGTGGGACTTCTCAGATCTATTCCTTCTTCTGTTACAGAATTACTGAGTGGATTTGCAGAAATTCATTAGCTTTCACTTTCCCATTCTACAAAACACTGACTCATTTCAGAGGCAGTTGAAGAGTGGAAAACATTTTGTGAACCTGTGACAAACATGTAGCAGGGCAGAGCACATTCTCTTTATTCTAATAAGCTTATAAAAATACTATTAGCCCAATCCTTATCCTTCCATCATTTGAGGAAACATCAAAAATAAGAGCAATTCTTCTAAAGATGGACAGTTAATATGGACACTTCCCAAATTAAATCATGTCCTCAAAAGGGACAAGTAAGGAAGCACGAAGTCCAGCAAAATACTATTGTGGCACACAGTGGAGCAAGCTGCTATTTGTAGTCCTACAACAAAAAAATATACATTATCAAAAGCACTGCATTTTGTTTACATACAGTGCAGGTAACTAAGTCTGCTGGTTAATGCATCTACTCCCAGGCTGAGCACAGAACCGTATGACCTGTGTAAAGGCAACAGCCATACAAAAAGAGGAGTGATACTGTCTACCTTTGGAAGGCACTTGGGAGAAACATGCCACGTAAGTATCAAAGACCACTATACTGGTGAGAATGTGTTTGTTTATATTACTACGCAGGAAGGACACTTGGTGTTTCTGACAAAGAGAATAAGATGAGGATGCTTTCTTTTTCCCTGGGACAAAGATAGCAGCTGTCCTGATAAACACCGAAATTTTCTGCTATTCCTCCCCTTTTAGTCTGTGCATTTCTCCACTCCCTACAGCTCAAACACAACACTGCTCTGTTCATATTGGGAGCTACAGCCATCTCATAATACAGGAACTGCAGAGAAGGAGGAAAGACATTTTAAGCCACCTCTAACCTCCCATTGGATCCTGAGACTAAGCATCTTAGACCTGATGTGGTGAGAATGCTCTGGTAAAATCTACAGACTTAATATGTTACGCGTATATTATGTATTAGGAAATTACTTATGTAATTCTATACTGCCGTTAAACCCAGAATGCAGCGAGTTTTACTCACCTTTGATCCTATATAGAGTGCCTGGATTTCATTACGACGTGCTGTTGTCAGATTTGCGTAGAAGTGAGCTGTGAGGTAATCAGCCAAGAAGTGAGCGGCTGCCAAGTTCGGATGCTGGTCAAGGGACTGTTCACTGATGGCAAGGCAAATACCAGGGTCTTCAATTCTTTGTAAAAGCTACAAATACAAACAAAACACTGTGAATTTTTACTATATTCCTCGAAAGTAGCTTTTGTAACAGGCAGTCCACAACAGCCCTACAATGGTCCAGCAAGCAAATTAACATGCACAAGCGTCTTACACATAAAAGGATGATGTAGATAATCCATTTATACACTACTCATTACCTATTTGCTCCATTTATTAATAAAAATATTTTTTAAATTAAAACAAGCAAAAAATTAAGCAAGGAATGGGACAGAAGGTGTAGTGATGGAGAAGGCTCCACTTTGCTTCCAGAATATTTTCAAAGCTACTTAGTTTGAAAGAGCCTGCACTTTATTTTATGCTCTTTATTATCATTAAAGATTTTTTTTTTAAATATATTAAAACCAGAAGAATTCACACTTCACTAATTCGGGCACTGAGGCACAACTGATCAATTCCTGCTATTAGTTTCATGTCTGTTTCTTCTGCTTAAGCACCACAGAAATGCTTCATTATTATTTTTGAAATAAAAGGGGCCTTGTATTTCCATGTAAGTGATTATGCTATTAGGTCCAACAACTCAATTGCCAAGCTCGATTTTCACTTAAGCAGAACTGCAGAGAGCCAGGATCCTGAAAGTGTATCTAAGCAAAGAGCATCTCTTAAGCGATGAACCAAAAAGGCCATGAAAATGCACATCAAGAAAGCAAAGAAAACAGTTCACAAATTATTTGACCTATGGATGTAAGGCTGAAGAGCCCTGCTGTTATACCTGCAATGCTTTCTCCATGTCTCCCATCTCCAGTAAGTGGAGAAGGTGCTCACGGTGAAGGTTGATCAAGTCTTCTCTTGGGACAGGATACAAGTGCCCCCATTCCTCACACAACTCATAATCCTAAAGAATTTAAAAAAATAAAATTTAAAAAGTGAGAGTGAAAATAAAAAAATAAAAGAAGGCCAAACTCTACTCTCTCCGATACAACTGTTTCTCCCAAAGTCCTGACCAACTTCAAGAAATTCTGTAGGCTCCTCTCCCACACGCAAAAAGTAAATAATTACACTGACAAGGAGAAGAAAATGATAGTTTTGTCACAGTCACAGCCTGTATTAAGATACTCATCTCACAGCAAGCAAGTTGGCTTTTCAGAGAGACACTTTTAAAGCCAGTCAGATCCACAGTATTAGTACTTATATAATAATCAAGCCTGTATTATGCCAAAAGCCATACTATTAAAGTCTTCAAAATTCTAATAGAAAAGAACAGATTGTATCTCAGAGTTAAGAATTATAACTTAAAATTAAGGATTATTAACTACATGTAAATCTTGACATTAAACACAGATCTGTATTTGTTTCTGTAGCACAGAACTGAGTAAAGGAATCCTTCCTCCCCAGGTAATCTCTATTGATCAGTGTTTTAAGATGCTATTTCAACAAATTTATTTATTCAAAGTTTAATGCATTCTAATTCAACAAAATTCACATGATGATGCCCAACCTTTGTTTTCAGAATTATATTCATGATGGCCTGGGGGTCATCAGTGCAGGCTTTTTTCAGGTCCTGCCAGTCATTCCACAATGGTTCATTTTGCACATTCAAAATCTGAAAAAGGTAATATTAGGGTAGCACAAATTTTGAAAGCTGTATCTACAACATTAATTAAATCTAAGAAAACAGCTGAGCTGATCGTACCAAGAGTTGCTGCATACAAAGAAAAAAGTCAAAAAGGAGACTCGCATTTATCTCTATCTCATTCTGGGATGACACAATGCATTTGCACTCCAAAAAAGACTACGATATTTTCTCAGAGATATAAGTCTACAAAGCATTTTAAGGGAAGGTTTTTAAAAGGCTAGAGGTAATAATTATGGATGAAAGAGTACACGTATCCTGCAGACATTGCTGGCACTAACAGAGAGACAACTCTGTCAGTTAGCAGAACCATCAGCAGACAGCTCAGCAGGGATTCGAGACTCCATTTTTTGCTCTGTTTGGCTTTTCAGCCTGTGCTGAACTCCAGGCCAGCCAGTCTGACCTAATTTGGGTATTGGCAGTTAGAAGAACTGACTGCAATACAGAAACACTTATTAGACCACCAGCCTTGTACACCATGCCTACCTCTCAACCTAATAAAATTATGAATTGCCATGGAAAGCTTCCGGAGGCTCTAGCATTTTTACAGAAAGGAGAAACAAACGCTTTGCAAAAAAGCAGCCTCACACAAATGTTTAATCATGTTGCAGACCTGAATGCTAACAGGAGAGTGGGAAAGTTACGAAGAATGTAAGCGGAGTGTTAATTGAATACTACAGCACTGAAAACATATGAACTGTTTTGGATGCAAGACCTGAAAAGCTATTATGATCATAAAACAACCAAGGGCTAAAACTTTTTCAAAGGACAAGCATATTTGCTCCCTACTGCCTATTTCATCTCACCGGTTACTTAAAGAACAACTTTGTACCTTTTGATAAACTTGAAGTTCTTTCTTCCTGCTCTGCAGACTAGCTTTTAGTTCATCAGTTATGCCTGAATCAGAAATACAATAAGCTAGGATTTCCAAAGAGGCATCGAGGGGCCATTTGTCCAGACAGCGCAGGGCCAGCCTACTTCTCAACGTTGCATTTTTTACTGGGAACAAATATTGCCAACCATCCTTATCTGTAGAAGAAACAAACCACTAGTTTGAAACACAGTTTCTGTAACTTGGAAAATAAAAAAATCCTCATCCTCACCAGACTGCATCATCAAAAGAAACAGTACAGTGCTGAAAAATCTATATTAGATTTATCCGAAGTGTCAGATTCTTGGGAAGTAACCAAAGTTAACATGGGACACCTACTATCTTTAGACTCCAAAAGGCACTTCTTTTCACAGGATAAATCATCCATGTATGACAATGACATTGCTGTAAGGGATGTTCCCTTAACAGTACTCAGCTCTTCACATAAAAATAATATCATTCTCATTCTCTTGTACTAAGTTGGTCAGGATTTGCATATTTGCAAAACAGAAACTAAACCCCCAGAGAAAACAAATCTAGGATGAAGGAATGGAAGAGATCTGTTTCTTGTCTTCCTACCTTCAGCAGCTGCACAGCTCAGCACAGCATCCTTCACGCTGACCAGCTGCTCCACATCCTGACTGTACAGATCCAAGACCTTCAGAGCTCTGTCCCAATCCTTTGCAGCAAGAGCTTGTTCAAAGACTCCCATTAATACCTTAACAGCTGTGGTGGAATGCAATCCTAGGAGTACCAGAGATACGTATGTCTTGCCAGAGAAGATAGTAGCCAAACCAACACCCTCCTCTTGCTGATTCTGAAGTGGCTCAAACATAGCAAGAAGAAATCGTTCCAGTACTGGGAACTCCTTCAACAATGCTTCACACTCCCTGGAAATCTGTTCCAAACCTAAGGGCGCCTCCCGTTTGCCCCGAAATTCCATCCAAGATAAACTTGATTTGGGAATTTTCTGAATATTACATGCACTTAGACAGGCCACTATGGCCATTAGCTTTGACCGAGACTTTAGGAAGTCCAGGGAGGAGGCAGTGAGCGTGTGCTGGCTCAAGTCATTCACAGAGGATGGGGGCTGAACAGAGATATGCTCAGAGGTCACTGCTGAATTGTGAATAGGTACTTCAACATCTGGTAGGCAGTGGCAAGCACACTGGTGTGCTAAGTTGCTGATGTTTTTCAGAAGAGACTTTGCCTGGCTGTTTTGCCTTGCACTGCACAAGGACAGGGGTTCACAGCAACAGTTAACAATAACTTGCTGCACATTCAAGTTCAACTCTTCTTTCGCCAAGAGAGAAGAAAGCCTGCAGGATTGGGAACAGAAACAGATTACTCAAAACATATAAAAGGTACTTTACATTTATGCATTTTCATAAATCTTCCAAACGTATTCTGAACACAAGCCTCCTAATCTTCTTCACAGGTACATACAGGGGAAGAGTACATATCATATGTTTAGCCTGTATGAAAAAAAAAAATGTATACAGCACGACATTGATAACTCGGAGTTTATGCTGCCATTCCTTTAAAGAAAGGGAACTTACTCCTCAAACATTTACCTAAATGCAACATACCAAAATGGTTCACCATTAGTGCTCATCTTTTTAAGAGCTACTTCATCAAATCAGACACTTTCCACACCAGCCTAATTTAGTAATTTATGGTGGAAGAACCTTAGATTATCTAGTTTACCTGCTGACCAGGGCAAAAGTCATGCCCAGCTGTATTCTTAAAAAGTCCTACTGGTCTGTTTTATTTTACTACATCGCTGAGCTGCAAGTGCACTCCTCTCAACTGTCACACATTCTATTTAAAAAATTCACATAAATGCACTCTTTCTTCAAAGGACAGTAACTGTTAAAAATACACAACCGCAGCTTTCCCTGACAAAAATCTTCACATTGGTAAAGAAGCCACTAACTAAGCTCCACCCTGCACATCAATTCTTGCAGCATTAAGTGATTGACTGGTGGAACACAGCAGGCTGTACTACCTGTGCTAAGCAACCAGAGAAGAATTCAGTCCTAGCTGAGGTCCAAAGTCACCAACACCAAAATAACCTGAAGAAGTACAATCTGAAAAGCACCAACCTGTCAGGATGAACTTGTCTCTCAAACACAAGCTGGGAGAGTAGCTGAGATGGACTCTGCTGTAAAAGTATGAAAGGGTTCCCCACTTTCACTTCTGTAGATATATCTTAAAAAAAATAATCAGAACATTTATTATAATACAAACACATTAGCTGAATACACCAAGTCTTACTTTAGAAACACAAATTTTAAGAGCCTGAGTCTGAAGCCTCTTTGACTAAATTCACAAAGGTCCACATTCACATTAGCATGGTAAAATCCAGGGTAAATTGCCAGGTATTTGTGATTATGATATGCCTCTCAAACTTGGCACTACGTTCTCACATTATACTGGACTTATTACCAAAACAGGCAGAGTGGATAGTCTGCCTTTAAGCAAAATCTAGGTTCAGTTTAGCAACTCTGCTTCAAACTTTGACCAAAACATGTTATTTGTAGTGAGAGACAGAAAACGTGCAGTACTAGTTTCCGAGGAGTCTCTGCATACAGATCAGTGAGTCCATGCTCTATTCAAGTCAAAGTGGGCAAAGGGAACTCAGACATGGACAGCTACTTTTACAAAAGGAGTGAAACCCTGGCCAGTGTTGCTGAAAAGCCTTCGTATACACTACTGAGTTATGTTGAGTAACTGTGAAAAGATTCTCCTAAGCTTATTTTTTCCTTTTATCTTCCAGTACAATAAAATTTCCACAAAACTCACTCAGTCCTTAAACATTATGCATTTTTTTTAACTTTGGCAATTAGTCAATGAGAATTGAATCATGTCCGTAGAGAAGTTACGGTTGGCATGGTAGCGACCTGAGCTGAACCAGCACGTCTGAACACAGATTTTTGCCGTTTTTTCTTACCCTCTCGGGGAGGTATTGTCCAAAATCTGTACTGTGGTATTTTACATTGGGGCAGCTCAATTAGAATCAACTTCAGAAAACAGCCGAGTGTTTTTTCTCCTGTGACGGTGAATGGTTCTGTTCTTCTGACAGCTTTATGTGCTGACGGTGCATTTCTTTTCATGGACCACTATCATCTGCTGATTCCATGAAAAAATTCTGCCTGGTTACCTCTGCACAGCCTTCTACACAGTCTCTCCTTATCCCTGTGGAGCAGCAGGGCACTGGTTGCCTCTAAGGGAGCTGAAAAGTGCACAGCATGCCAATCCACTGGATGCAAAAAAATCAATCTTGCCTTACAGGGTAGCGATTAGAATTTTTAGAGGTCAGGGGTTGTTTGTTTTGTCTAAACAAACTGCAAAATCTGGGTCAGTAGTTAGCATTACTGTTCTCATTTTCCTACTACCATCAGCTATTTTCATCTTAGCTGTAGGTGGCCTAGGTTTTAAGCAATAAAATTAAGAAGCAGCACAATAACCAGTTGAAATCAAAAGATCTGACTGTGCACAGATAGTAAGCATGTTTGGCAAAGAACCATTTTTGCACAATTACTTTCTAGAATCAGGCCAGGCTACAGTCTGAATATCTTCACCTAGGCTCAGACTTTCCAGCAGAAACCCCTTACCTAGCTCTGCATTCAGGCTTCGTAACACAATAGCAGCCAGTGTAGTGATGTAGTCAAAGAAGGCTTTCACGAAGTTTGTCTGCATGCTGCTCTCTGGCATGGTTTGGACATGTAGGTCAAGAGTCCTCAGCAGGAGCTGTGTTTGATTCCAAACCAGGTGCTTCTCCAGCTCCACAGGTTTCAGAGAGGCCTGCTCCACCAAGGCGCCAAGCATGCTCCCTTTAGAGTCTTGTTTAAGAGACCAGACATACATCCAAGATTCAAGTAAGTATTAAATGCCAAAAAGAAAGAGGGAGAAAAAATTAGAAAGGAAAAAAGAAAGAAAAAAGAGAAAGAGTGAAATGCTTTAGCCTAATTTCCTCTCTGCAATGACATATTTCAGTCTGGGCATTATAATTTTATCGCAAACAAGAGACATTTTCACAGCAGAACAAATCAATGGTTCAGCGAAACTGGTAACCATGCCTCTGACAAGTTAGAGATATATTAAGGCAGGCCTAGAACATATCTAGTTTTGTGTCATTAACATACAAGCTTATTCTAAAACACAGATGTTGACCACTCCTTGTACGCTGTAACATTTATCCCTCAGAGCTCTCCTAATTTTTTGCTCATTAAACATACAAATATCTTTAAATATTTTACAAGCACCTACATGCCATTTAGAAATTTGGTGAATGGAGAGAAAAAAAAAACATAAGAAAACACCCCAGTGCTATATAATTAAGAGAGCTCTGAGAAAAGACAACTGTGGAAGACTTCTTCAGAAAAGGATGAGAGGTTTTATGATACTCCTATGAAAACTGGAAGGTATTATTATGTTACAATAGTTTTACAAGTTCATCTCCTTTTCATTAAAAAAAGCAACAGTAAGGGTACACCTAATAACCTCTAAGATGTCAGGTTAAAATACACTTAAAGAATTCCTTTTTAGGACTGAAGAAAAATAGGACAAATAATAACCTCAATTGTACTCATTGACATTTTCCTTCCTCCTCTGGCAAATCCACAATTTTAGCTCTGAAAATAAATACTCAGAATATAAGAATTACAGTAAACTTTTACACTTTGGATTTATGATTTCAAAAATATATATTTATACATATGTCAAAGAGCATTACTACTAGATTTATAGTCATCTCAACAGGCCAAAACAAAAATTTAGATCCATTTGGCAGTCTTCACGATCACAAAAATAACTCACCTGCAGGACGTTCAACACATGTCAGTGCTTTTAGGATTTGATCCAGATTTTGTGACAAAACAATTTCATTAGTAATACTTTCTTCAGTCAAGGCAGGGTAACAAGTTTGCAGAAGGTCTACAATACTGCATCGAAAATGGCTCCCTATTTTCTCATCTGAGACCTCTACAAAAAGGGAGAAAGAAACAGCAATTATAATGACAGAAATATTTTTACACAGAAAAGGGCCACAGAACCAAAACCAGTAATACAACTAGTTTGCCAAATTCAAACTGCTTCAGTTTATTCAGAATTAAGCTGGGTTGCCCTCACTTTTTTTCTTTTAAATACTAAACTAAAAAAATGGAAAGTTCAAATTTTCCATTGCAACAGAAGAATTTGATTTAAGTACATTTCAACAGAAAATCTTATCAGCAAAGCACACTACCTGGCTTCGATTGCCCTTGTGATGTGCAGGAATAGTTGAGAATTTTACTTATTTGCTGGAGAAATGTTGGGAAACCCTTCACACCTTCAGAGTGCAGTAAAACACAGTCAGGTCGGTGGCCTGGAAAAGTCATTGTGCAAAGGGAGACAAAATAAAAGCTAGGAGTGGAAAAAGGAGAACTAACATGAAAGTACAAAACGAGATTTAACTATGTCTCGGTTGTTAGCACAAACAACACAGCATGGAAGAGGCATTTTCTGCTCCCAGGCCCACGTTGATAAACACAGAAATCAAAAGCCTACCTCGAGTCTCAAGGCTGTTGTACAGTCTTCTTTCTGCTGTTTCCAAAAGCTGTTTGCATGTCTTCCAAAGACGGCACTGAGTACAAGCTAGGTCAAATGGCGCTATTGCTGAAGGACTGAGTTCCTCAAGGACTTCCCACAGAGGATCAGTACGCTCCAGCTGGATGTTGCTGATCCAGAAGTTTTCTTGGAGAGTAGGGGCAAGACTTCCAGAAGTTGCAAGCAATTTATCAGTAACATCCGAGATGGAATAAAATACCATACCTACAAACATCAGCAAAACACACAATCACTAATTAAGCAGCATATTTATCTCAGATCCTGTCAAGGACAATTATTCTCTAATACTTTAAGAAAATAATTCAACAGGTAGCCTGCTTCATGGATCAGTTACTGAAGAATGGATAAAACTAACTGGGCATGAACAGCAAATTTCACCATTCTTAGTCTCCTTTTAAGTCAAAAAACCAC
Source organism: Pterocles gutturalis (assembly GCF_000699245.1). Taxonomy (NCBI): domain Eukaryota; kingdom Metazoa; phylum Chordata; class Aves; order Pterocliformes; family Pteroclidae; genus Pterocles; species Pterocles gutturalis. The sequence goes on along the minus strand of NW_010100677.1, from coordinate 19,075 downwards.
CACTCACTCTTCTGAACAATTGTTGCTCTCATTATAATAGTATTCAAATTGCTTTCTTCTCTCTTCCACTTCTCCCTCACCTTTTATGAGAAGAACTCAAAAAACCCAGTACTTACCAGCTGCTGCTGCACTCCCAATAGCTTGCAATGTTGAACGGCCACTGCTAGATTTCCTAATGCCTCCAGTGCCTTCTGATGCTTGATTCTCAATACTCTGCTCCACTCTTGCCATTTCTCGTACCGCCTCTTGGTAGCGCTCCATGAAAACCAATTCACCATAGCAAGGTGAATTATCCAGATTAAACATCAAAGCCACCTTTCAAAAATAACAAGAGATATAATTACAGAGTATGTCAAAAGAAGTTTTCAAAGGTCAAAGAGTTTTGGAGGTTTTTAGAGGAGTTGAGGAATTTTAAAAAATGTCCCAACAGACACAGCAGGCTGAAATAGTGGGCTCTTTTTCCTAGAGAGTTTTAAGTGCCTAAAAAACTGGACCTTAGAGACATTTTTCAACTATTTTTATAAAGCTTAGTTATTATTTGCTGCAAGGGTAGTTTAATTAATTTTTGTAAACCACACCATTCAGACTGACTCTTCATTATTTCAATACACTATGTAACAACAGAACTCTATCAAGTTGGCCCTCCAAATTAAACTATTTTAAACAAATTCTTATTCAGCAAGGAAAAGCTAGAAGTTTAAACACTGAGTAGATAAGCATAGCTGTGCAAGTTCCTATTATCAAATCAACAACAGAACACAAACCAACCTTGAATTGTTTATCATCAGCAACACTGAAATTCAAAGTAACAAAACAACACAAACACTTCTTTTTGGCCTTGAAAGTAGGGAAAAAATGAAGTGGCATGCTTGATGTCAAACAGAACTAATGAGTTGAGCAGCAGCCTGCTGGTAATGCAATGCTTAAACTATATTAACGGCTCCGACATTGCCATCTGAAACTCAGCCAGGTCACTGCTTTTTGCCGAGGATCCAATCACTGATGCACCTCGAGATGTTTTTTCAGAGTATCAGCCCAAAAGCCATACAGGGAAAGGTATGCACAGCTGTGAGGGAGCAAAGAACTACAAATGTGTAGACTGTCAATTTCCAGTCTTTCTGCCTGTTTTCAGTACTTTGAATTTAGCCTTGAAACTACCTCCTCTCCTTCAAACAAATGTAATCACCAATTTGGCTCTGCTTTGGGTAAGGAATATATCTGCATGTTCCTGTCAAACTTACAAGTGGCAAAGTGTCATGGTTTTGATGCACTGACTAAAGTAAGCAGTTCAGATGCTGCTTCTTCAGGAGGCTTCACACGAGCTCTTTGTGTTCTTCATTCAGCTGAAGCACTGAGCTTGGCCAGCTCTCAAACATTTTCATGCTTTGAGAACCCAGGTTTAGAGAAAGCATTTTTATATGACATGGGGAAAAAAAAACAACCCAGCATCCTTGGGATGCTGGTTTAGAATATCTTTGTTCCTTTCACCTGCTTCTACTTCTGAAGTGACCCTTTCAGTTGGAATGCGGATGCTTCAGCCCTATGCTTGCTAATGCAGAAGGAGCAGGAATTACATCAGCTATCACAACCACCAACGTCAATACCAAATTAGATTTTTAATTGCACAAAATAAATACAATTAATTTACCTGATGGGCTTCTACAAAGTTTCCTCTCAAAACACAAGAAACTAACAGTGATTCTGGTGGGGAAAGCATCATAGGAATGAGGGGGTTTTGCTGCTGTGGTCTCACCCTGTTTTCCAAATTACTCAAGCCAGACACATTACTGGTGCTTCCCTCTGCAAGACAACAGAATTTATCAGTTTACTGAAAAAAAAAAAACATTTTGGCAGATAACAGTACTTCACATATTTAACACAAAAATATAGGAGCAGAGTTGTAAGGAAGTTTTAGGATAAGGAGGTAATCATAAACATCTTGCTAAAAATTCTTACATATTTGGTCAGAAATTTTGGTTTGGATCTCATTCAAATGTAACACTGTTTAGTGGCTACATAATGTGTATGCAATGCTAGGGCACTGGTTCAATACGGATAAAGGGAGAAGTATTGGATCTATTAAATCAATTTATCATGCCTGAGCATGTTTTAGGTTATATGACTACCAGTCTATTGGCTTTTTAGATGGTTTGCACACCACTACATTGCATACTGGTTCCCGTAGGCCAAAATACCAAGAAAAATCAAATGTTCTTACTACAGAAGAAGAGACATATACTATTCTAATTAGAAAACAGCCAAAAATTGGAGCTCTGAGAAGTGAAAAGCTTTTGTCCTGCATAGAGCAGTAATTCACATTAACGAGTCAAGCAACTACTTGATCATGCACATTGACAAGACAAAGAAATACTACTTTTGTGGCTTAATACCTGAGGTACTGGTGCTTAACTCGCTACTTGTACTTTCTAATGATGGACTGGAAGTTCCCTCTTTCCCATCTAAAATGGAAATAAATCAAAACCAGTATATTAAACACACTTTTTCTAGACAAGGTAATTAAAACTTACTGCAAATTACAGATCAGGCAACCACAAGAGCTCTTCATGAGTATCTCACAAATGAGCCATCACTGATGTCTATGATAAATGCAAAAACTGTTGATTTGAAGAAAATGCTATGCAACAGTCTATGTTGGGGTGGCCCATCAGTGACTCATGTCAGATACTTTAAAGCTTCTTAGTTTGGAACATCCCACTCCAAAACCAGATTTATGTTTTAAAGAGTAAACAGAAAAGGGGTGAGGAACCCAACTTTCTCCTGAGCCTGTCAATTCAAGCCACAAATTCCTCTAAATTTACATCCTAGATATTATTGTGATATGAATTAAAATGTATCAGTCATTATATATTGGGGAGAAAGGGAAGAGCTGGTACTCTAGTTGCAGAGTTCTCCCCTGCCCCAAATCAGACTATGTATGAAAGAAGTTATTCTATTACCTGAATTTAAAATTAATTACCTTTTAGTTGTGCAGGTGAGCTTTAGGAAAACAACCTCAGTCCAAATGGAACTGGACTAAAACACTTCAAAGCAGTCAGAAAACTAAAGGAAATAAATCTAGTTCTCTACTCTGAGTCCACTAAATCTAACTGCATTCAGCTATGAGCTCAGCAAAATTACATGCATTTCAGAGATGTTTTCTCCAAGTCACCTTCTCAACCTACCTGTCTTGTACCTTTGAGATCTACCCCGTTTCTTAAAGCTGGAGCACCTGATTAAAGAGCAGTATCTCCTGGAAGCTGCAAGCTGATAGTCTGTGAAAAATTTAAACAAAAACATTACCAAATAGCTGCACAGGCCATAAGCAGAGTTATTTGTCTACCATAAAGAATCTATCAGCATATCTACATCAGTAGAGCTATGACAGCAAATCTCCAAAGGAAACACAGTTGATCTCAGCTAACAGCTCTTCTGCAGTAAAGTTTAAATGAGCAGATTGAAGTAAACTTCATGCAATTCAACTAATACTGCATTTTTCACATCCACATGCAATGCTTCTTGGAATGTCATATACTTTCCACAGCCCCCTAATGAGGACTAAGGGTCTTTTCCAAGCTAAATACTTTTATGATTCTAACTATATGGAAAAATAGGTATAGTCCAAGTACATAAGCCACTACAAACAAGGCAAAAAGAGTAAGAATTAAAATAGTAAAAGAGTTTGATTTGTCATGACAGTTATGTGGAAACAACTGCATTCTTCAGGAATGAAGGGTAGTATGAAACCTGACCCAGTCAACAATTCTAGAAGTGAGCAAGTAATGGGAGTGCCAGCCCTTGGTAAAGAAAATCCAGGAGATATGCAGTGTCAAGAAAACCCAGCCACCCTTCCCTGAAAGATACTCCCCAAATAGTTGTCATCATTTTTCAGAAGTGAGGACACAAAAGTACAGAATCCAACTTAAAGTTGCTGCCTGTCCAATAAAAACACTGAGGACTGCTCACTCAAACACAAGGCTCATCACATCCCCTCCTTTATAGGGCCAGACTTGAGAAATAGTTGAGCACCGGTTTGGAAACTCGGAACATTTAGGGTCCATACTGCCCAGTCTTTCTTGGGACCTGGACTTTGTATGGTTTGAGATACACAATAAGCCACACTATGATACAAGCAGAAATCTAAAAGTAGCAGGGCTAACAGTACAGAGAAGGGTCGGAAATAAGTTCCCAAGTGTGTTGGTCTAGCTACTCCCAAGAGTGGTCTGCATCCCAGAATCATCCAACTTTCTCTGATACATGTTCCTAACATGTTTCCAGATTGGGCTAAATTAACACTCTGTCCATGAATGAGATGAGTCTATCTGGCTTGCACTGGATCACACACCATGTCCCTTCATATTACTGCACTGGCAACATAACTTGTGACAAAGGGGCAGGAGAAAGATGAACTGAGGCAGTATGTCCACAAAGGGGAGGAAAAAAGAGAAAGAAAACCCCAACTTTCTGATTAGAATAGAATCACTCCTATTGGACAATGGTACAAGAACCAGGTGATCTCCAACTAGGTCACTCTTCAAATATCTGCCAAAACATGCTCCCTCAGTAAGATGCTCAGGGAATTTAGTCTTGAGATCATTGCTTGGACAGCTGTAACAGAACAGTGTTGATATATCAGAAAGCGCCAAATACAAAGCCTACCTGCATTTCTGTTACTCATCACCACCTTGTATCGCCAGTGAGCTTCAGAAAGGTATTTAGAAAACTGTAACACACGACCTCCAAAGGCATCTTTGTTTGCAGAAAGATTCAAGCACTCGACAAGCTCCAGTTCTTCATGAAGCATGTTACTAGAGTCCCATGGAAGAGAACTCTGAATTTCTTCCAGGTGGTTGAGGAGCAATGTGAGGAAGGCATCCATGGCCACATCATCCACTAAAAATCCAGTACCACCACTGGTGAAGTGTTTCAGATCCAGGTAGCTCAGCATAGAGGTTTCACACCTTTTGCCACTTAACATTGAGTCACGAAGATCTTGGGTATCTGTGTGAACTCTCTGAGCAGCCAGAAGATGCCTCTCTAATTTCTTTTCAGTCTCTATTAGGCGCTGTGGACTTTCTGAGGTGGAAGACCGCTGACTAGCGCTGCCTTCTACGCTTGCAGTAGTAGCCTTTTTGTCAAGATCATCATCCTCTGCATAGTCCTCAGGGAGAAGAGTCTGAGTATGAAGGTCACTGTAGGAAACAAAAAGCAAGGAGAAGATGTTCTCCAAAACCTCCAGGCGCAGTGGAGCAGGAACACTCCTTAAGAACTGCTGACACTTCACAAGGTACTGAAGAAATACTGAAGAGCAATCTGTATAATTACAAAAATAAAGAACACTTACAACATTTTCCAGGAGTTCCTTCCTCCAGCCTTTGCCCTTTAAGAAGATCCTGGAAGACCAAACTGTCCCAGTGGCTCAGAGCTGATTATTCCCCCACAAATCAAATAAACATATCCAATATTTTACATTTTAAGAGGTAGTTTGCCTCTTCCCTCTCAGTAATGCCAATTGTCACCTTGTGCAATGATGTGCAAACTCAGATTACACCCATTTTAGCCATTTTTAGCAGTTTTAGCTCTGGGAAATCATAAGCTCTTAAAAAAGCATCCCTGCCACTACCATCATATATCTAGTATCACCTTTTTGCACTATACTTTTAATAGAATTACCTTGAATGTTTTAGAATAAGGCAGGTAGCTTATTCATATCTATCACTAAAGGCAACAAAACAACACTTCAAAGAAATGCCATTATACTTGTTTGCAAAGCATTTATAGCCCATTTAATAAAAGCATCGTATGTACACAGGATGCAAGATTATCCCAATACTAAGTAATAATTCAGAACCCAGCAAATGGAGAAGCATAAGCTACCGAACCTGAGAAAGGTGGCTGATCACCTGCCGGTTCTCCAAAAGTTGTGTCTTCAGGGATATCACCAAGAAGGCTGCGTACACAATCTTTGCACTTGGAATGCTTATGTGAATTCACACAGAGAGCATAGATAGCATACTTCATGGCACAAAATGCTTGAAAGAGTGCCAGATTGCGTTGCTGACTCAGGGTGTTAGGGAGCGTTGCTGCTGTAGAGGGAAATAAGGGTCATGAGGGGTAGGAGGTAGACAAGAAAACAAGTTAAATTTGCTCCTGCAGTTCCCACACAGCAATACTTTTCTAGTCTTTCTTCCCCAGTGTCACCTCCATCCCAGCTTTGCTCTCTCTCACTGTTGCTTCACAACATTTTGGGGAAAAAAAAAACAAAAACAAACCCACAAAAAATGGGCACAGAAAAGTCAGGTCTGGATCCCCTTCTGAGAAGGAAATTTTCTGTAAATTCATGTTACAGCACCCGGCTACAGCACAGAATGATCAAAACCTGCTCATGATGAGTCTCATTAAAGGTACGTGGTTAAGCTACACTGCTGCATTTACAATACAGGAACAGACCCTGTCTCATTCCAACGTCTTAGAATTTTGTGTTCTGTCACAAAGTAGGAAAGTAGGGAGATAGTGTAGACTGACTATGACCATAGTGAGACTAAAGTACCACAACCTCTACAGATTTGTACTAATAAATAAATAACACATTTGATTCTACCCACAGTGGCTGGCCATATAGACCATATACAATCTGCAATTGATTAAAGTACAGTGCCACAGTTTCCTTCAAACATTTATGATAAAGGCAACTTAGAGAAGTACTACACCCACTCTTTTCCCCTTTTGCTTTTTTTTTTTAAAGAAAAAATGTGTCACATGCCAAAGACATGGTCCCTTCTTAGTACAAAAATCACATCATCATCCCCTTCACCCAGGAATGCAATATAGAGTCAAATATTCTGTTACATTGGAGTTTAGACGAATTATCCAACTACTGTAAAAAGGTTAAATAAAAACCAAAAAACAAAAACCTCAGACAGTGTTAAATTAGTCCTTAAATTCACTATCCTACATTCTTAGACAAGGGGTAAATCTCTCTTCTGCCTATTGTTATGGAGAGGAAACATTAGCAATCTTTTTATTTTAAACAAAGCACTGTTTTCATGTACTGACAACATCCCCATCCAAACTCTGGGACTGACTAGCATTACCGAGAAAGTGTTTCAGCACCGTCCTCCACAAGGCTTGAGCACGATTTCAAAAAAAAGCACCAGCCTGAACTCTTTCGAAAACTACAGAGCAGCCAAGACAAAATCCTTGAGAGCACAAATGGTTTGAAACCAATTATTCCATATCACTGCAATTCTAAACAGCAACAATGGTGGAAACTATAATGTAGACAGCAGACAGACCTGAGGAAACATCCGAGTAAGAATCCTTTGTGGAACTCACATGGCCAAAGAAATGCTATAATTCACCAGCAGCTCTCCACTAATATGTAGCACCCTTCAAACATTTGAAAAATCCCTCAATACCAGTGTCTTAAGAGGACTTCAGGCAGGTGAATATAGTCCTCTGAAAAAAACAGCTAGCTGGAGATTCTACAAGATATGCACTGGTAATCAAATGCAAGTTTAATATGCTTTTGCCTCCCATGTGGGAAGACTTGGATGCAGTTGAGTCTGTGTCAGTCTCTGCATCCAAACCAACTCTTTTCCATGCACCAATACTGAAGAACTACCTTTTAACTATAAACACTTGTTCTTCCTTTGCCAGAAATATTATTCTTATAATTCTTATATCTTATTATATCTATCACTAAAGGTAACAAAACAACACTTCAAAGAAATGCCATTATACTTGTTTGCAAAGCATTTATAGCCCATTTAATAAAAACATCATACGTACACGGGGTGCAAAATTATCCCAATACTAAGTGATAATTCAGAACCCAGCAGATCATAATATACCTTATTCTTAAATTCGGTAACTCATGAGGAAATTTCTGTCCATCATTTCACTACTGTGACTGATCAAAGCTAGTGTTACGCACTGATCTGAAGGGTGCCTGAACACAACTGTAAACCAGTACCACTACTTCAGTTTCACTACTGCAGCTGACAGATGTGTGTCAGAAAGAAGGGGAAAGAAGAGGAAGTATGTAGGGTGATGGCAGAAAAAGGCTTGATAACACTGCCAAGTCAGACAAATCAAAACTTCATGACTCCTCTCCTCCCTTTAAGTTTTTCCAAATAGATTATTTTAAAGGAGATTCTATTAAACTGTGTTTAAAGGAGATTCTACTAAACTGTGTTTATAGACTTAACTAAATTTTGATATAATCACTGGGCTGAAAAAGAGGGAAGACTTGTCTTCCATTAACTAGTTCTGTAAATTAAGTTGATCTAAAAAAAGAAACCATAGCTAGAGTCATGCAGCTCCCAGAAGATATGACAGGACTGCCTCTTCCTGTTTTTGAAAGGTTTTGACAGAATTTAAGCAGAAAAGAATTAAAATACAAAAATTGATTTAAAAAAACCAACATCAGCAACAAAAAAACAATTTCAGAAAGCAAGACTCTGAAACCAGAGATCTAGAGTCTCAATCATTAGGTCTTTTAAGACTATTCAAGACAACTGTCACAATAATTTTAACAACAAAACCTGTAAAAATAGGACTGGAAAGCAATATCTTAATAATATGTTACTGGAAGGAGAGAAAACTGCTTCCCTCTAGGCAACTTGGAAATCCATCTGTGCAAGATCCATCACTGAAAGCTCTCTGCACAACTCAGGTTGAGATTACACCTGTACAAATTCCCATCCATAGAAAGAATAAGGCCCAAAAATCTGCAGCTTCTTAGGTTCTAGTACACTCAGGAAGACTTAGCTTCTGTACCATTATTAAGAGGCCCTATCAGAAAACAGTATTAAAATAGCAGCAGCTGAACCTGGAGATAGGCTGCAATCAAAAGAGTGTACAAGGAGAGCTATCTCTAAGTGAACTAATGCGTTCAGTAACTTCAGGTACTTTAGGCATCAAATTGGAACATGGGTAGATGAGAGCAGTGAAGCAAGAGGGATCTAAACACAGCCTGTAGGTAAACTTTACTGATTTTAATATTAAAGTAGATTTGGTAAGATTTTAATATTAGAAGGAAAAAAACCCCACATTTTGTATCTTCCAAAAATGAAGATGTTATAGTATGAGATATTGCCAGTTTCATCTAGCTTTGCCCTTTGATTTCAATATTAAGTGCACAGATGGCTGAAATACAAAACACACACTTACTTTTCAAGCTAATGGTACTATACAGTATATAAGTTACAACGAGTAGCACATACTACGAGCATGTGAAAAGTTTTGTTACCATTTTGAAAAAGCTCTTTCAGAAATCTGGCCTTGTGAGATCAAAGAAATCTCACAACTCCTTCTTGAGAGACAATTTACTCCCCAAAAGGACTCTAAAATAACTTCCACATGCTCTCTAGTTTTCTTCTGTAAAACAGCTGGTAAGCGGTATCTTCCTTATTTACAGAAGTAGGTCAAAAGAACAGATTCTTCCTGGCAGAAATACTAAGCAGCACATACTCAATGGATCGGGGTTTTTCTGTGTTCTCATGACTCCACACATTTACCCTGCATTTGTTGATCTTTAGCAGGAACTTTCTGAAGCAGCTCAATAACATCATCTTCATTCAGTGCCAGAAGATTAGTGAGATGATGAAGAGAATACACTGCAGTGTGGCAATCTAGACTGTGCAAGTGTTGCAACAGAACCTTCCTTGGGATAGTAATACTGCAAGAGAGAACAAAGAGGTGGCACAGATTTAGGTCTCTCAGCCATGTTTAAAGACATATCTCCCACTCTTAATTCTGATTCAACCAAACTACTACAGTCAAAAAGAAAAACAAATAGCATAACTAATGTCCATGAAGCAATTTCAAGAGCTTGTGATATACAGTCACTCACAGATGATTAGCCAGGATTCACATAAAAGAACAGAACTTCTACTTGCATACATAAATTGACTAATAGGCAGATTTGGCAAGACAGTTTGGAAAAAGTCCTTCTGGCCATTTTACCTGTTTTGCTGTATGCACCATTCAAGAACTTCCACCTGAGCCCACAGCCTATCACAGAAGTCTTTCAGTACTGAATCATTGCACAAATCCTAAATGGGAAGACAAATAAAATAATCCCTTTACAACAAATCATCTAGTCAGACAGCAGAACCAAGCCTGTGTCACATATGGGATGGTCGTAAGACTTCTTTATCCAGATGGTTACTTTCAAGTACAGAAAATTGCCAGTTTTATTACAAAGCCAGCTAGGAAGGGCTACTTTGAAGGAGCATCAAAATCATTCGGCCTCCACTCGGCACACCTACAGACCATGGAAGGTGGCTACATCCCTTTTGAAGATTAGCTTTCAAAATGCAAATTAATGCTTCCTATTAACAGTCCAAGACACTAACCTTTAGAACTAATCACATACCAGAACAGATTATATACTGGGTAGTGGACAATTATTCTCATTTTCCATGTGTTTTTCTACTACAGATGCCTGCCGGTTAAAATCAGATGTAAGACTTCCACTTTGCAGTGGCTACTGAATAGACCTTCTGTTTCTTATTAATAGTTGATAACTCCCTTAAGGCAATACCAGCCTAGACCTGCCCCAATGTTCCAGCAGTGCAAAGCGCCCTGTCTCCCCACCTCTGTCATCTAAGCCACTTGCTGGTAGGCAGACATCATCAGAACTGCAACTACACTCCCAGAGTCAGAACCCTCTCTCTTCTTCAAAGATGAAGACTCCCCCCAAACAAGGTGGATCTTTCAGTCAAGCTCTTGTAATTTATAATTTCATTTTGAGAACAGGTAAGGGAAATTTCCAGGCTACCCTGTTGCTGAACTCAGGTTAGTTGTGACCAGAGTTAGTCGTGACCAGAGTTAGTCACTAACCAGGGATGACTCACTGGATCAAGTGACACCCATCAAAAGTCCCCCAGCTCTTTTCAAAACTAGTCAACAATCATTGCTGTCTTTCTCTCTTATGTTAACAGCAAAGTCTGAAGACCTTAAGCAGGAGAAATTTTCAGAATCTCCTAAGCAATCATGCCGCCTTCACAGCTGAGGAGTAAGATGAAAGGCAATCGTCCAATAATGTTACCTACACACAAGTGTAACATCTTAGCTTTTTAAATTCCATTTTGAGAAAGATTAACATTCTCAGTGGAAACTCCCTGTTTTATTTCTTTATTGAAAGAAAATTCACAGTTCAGATTATCACAATTTAAGGTTGTAAATTGGGTTTTTTTTTAATCTTTTTTTACAAGCCGGGAAAAAATCAAATCAGAAATCCAACCAACAACTTAAGCAAACAAATGCATTATCTAGACTCAGACTGGGAAACTGCCACTTGATTTCTGCTGATTTACCCGAGTTTTGTGAAGAGTCCATAGCAATGCTTTTGCCGATTCCAAGCTTTGACAATGAGTCCATCCTAGCAATACCAAGAGGCGGCTAAGTGGGCTGAATTCTCTCCTGGATAAGCTGTTCAGGCCTGAGTAGTCTTCTCTTTTCAGTAAAGTTAATGCAGTCATCTAGAAAACAAAAGGAAGAAGTGTTAATCTCTCCAAAATGCAGAGAACCATAATGCCTGGCAGGTTATGTAAGGGAGTAGCCATTTCAATATTTGCTTCATTAAAATTAAAATGGTGACTGTTCTCCACAGGGAACTTCCCTCAACCTTGTGTTTTCCAAACCATCAGGTTACTCTTCAGTAAAAGTGGCATGAGTGAAAAAACATAACTTCAAAAGTTTACTACAGAGCAACTCCCACTCCCTCACTACACTATTTTTACCTTCTTTCTATTGACAATGTCTCTGTCAAGGACATTATGTAAGAAACTTGAATGAGCATGTTATCTAGAAGTGGAAATACATTCAACCTTAAAAACTCACACTTTAACAGTGACCACCTGCCTGTATTCTATTTCTTCTATGTATGTAAACACACTAAAATATTTTAATTCATAACAGAGTATTTTTCACTAGGTCTTCAAGCTCTTTAAAATCTAGATTTTACTGTGCAAACTAGTCTCACTGCCCCAAGTCAGAATCAGAACAGCAAAGCAATCAGAACAGCAAAGCATCAGAACAGCAAAGCAATGAGTTCAAGATCATGGGGTAAATCAACTGGCATACCCAAAAAAAAAATTACAAGCAGAACGCAGGACTTCTTAAATCCTGAAGATCTATCTGATCTTCAGTCTGCATGTAGATGAGCTCTTCCAAAAATCTTACAGAATGTTCTGAGTTCATCACACAGATGGAAGTAGGGGAGTTATCACCAGCTGCCTCCCTGTTCCTGTAAATCATGACCCCTAGTAAGCACTATTTGAATACAAAACGCTTCTGGGCACCACCAAGATATGTTCAATACAGGGACTGACTGTAGCCACCACTGGGTTTCCCTCTTAACAATTTTATGATCATACCAGAATCTGTTCCAGAAAGTGCTTGCTGCTGCTCAAGCAGTAGAAATAGGCTGTCTTCCAAGAAGTAGCCTCTTTGGGATCTGAGAATAAACTCATCACAGTTCGCTCTGTATCCAGCTGCTCAAATGAACCTAAAAAATACCACAACAAGATTATCTTCCAGTACAGAGGGGTACCTTTGAAAGAAGCATAATTGCTTTAATTTAAACTGAGAAACACACAACATTTCTTCAAATACTAACAAGGTGTTACATGTTAAGAGCTAAGACTCTCAGATATCGTTACTAGATAAAAAAGCCAAGCAGAGAAATTTAATAGAAAATAAAAAGGTCAGATAGGAAAACAGGAAACTGTCTGGACAGTTATTAACATAGCAAGAGGCTGTTCAGCACACAGGTTCTTTGCATTAGCTCAGGTCATGCTGCCCTTCTTTCTCCATATGCATCTTAGCTGTATGTTGCATGAATTCTCACTTGTGCCTTTGCAGGGCCTTAGCAAAGACTTGCCCAGCACAGGCACTTCTCAGATCTGTGCAAAGAGAGAATTCAACTACTACCTGCAAGAGCGAAGGTATCCATATCTCCATCTCTTTCCCCTCATGAGGAAGCACTAACTGTTGTTAATATCAGAAATTTCAGTCCACAACATCACACCAGCCTGAACTTCCCTTCAGCAATCCCTAATGAGTGAAGGGAAGAGAGCAGGTACAAACTCCACTGACTTACACCTCAGTGTACAGAGGAGAGCAAAAGAAAGTAGGCATTCTAGGTTTTCCCTCCTCGCATGCTCACCTGTCACTTTCCTGACAAGAGCACGGGGCACCACTTGCCATTGAGCTTCAACTGAGATCCTCAACAAAATGTATGAGTCATAGGGAGCCAGGCAGAAGCTGTGAAGTTATAGTTGGTACAAAAATAACAGTTGCACTCTGGCAAGCAAGCAGGTAATCAAACAGCATCTTTCCAGCCGGGACATTGGCCCACTCCACATTCCCTTTCACTCCCAGGAGTTTTCGTTTCAATATTAAGGGGTTTGAATATTTTGGAATTACTGAGATAGCTGAACTGGAAATGGGATAGCTGGCCTCAAATGGAATGGAATCCTCCAACACAGATGACCCCAAGCTGGAGCTGAACCAATAAAATCTTTATATCTAGAGAGTGGCAGTTTTCTAGTTAAAAGCAAGATCTTCAGTAGGAGAAATGCTGAGCAGATTAAAATTAAGCACAAGAGGTGGTAAAGGAAGTGCTCCCAAAAGAAAGCAGCAGAGACTGCAGAAATATAGGGAGAGCCCAGGGGTTCCTATGCCCATTCCTTGCTTTAAGTCATTTTAGCATCATCTTTTGCAAGACTCCACGGCTTGTCAAGGCACTTAGCAAGAACACTTGCCCAACTTCTTGACAAGTTCCTTGTTTAATGCCTCAACAGCTTCGTTAAACAAGAAATGAAAACAAAGCAAAAGGTGAAACAAACCTTTTTGTATTGATTTTGACACCAGAAATTTTTCTCTTGTTTTTTCTATGACAACACTGCTATACAGGCTTAACAGGCCATGGCTCCGTTTCCTCAGCATACAGCTTAGTAGCTTCTCCTCCCTCAGTAGGCTTCCCTCAGCCCAGCACACATCCAAGAGCTCCCTGAATAAGTGCCGTACTTCATCCGCCTGATGCTCCACCTCAAAAGTCACTATACTTAGAGCAGCGTAAATCGTATCTACTAGATCTCTTTGATCTAGTTCTGCTGAAGTCTCAGAACCACACTGAAGCCTCTGCAGAGATTTCAAGGAGTCACAAAGAAATTCAACAAAGATGTTTTGTAGAGAGCAATATTGCTGGCTTGAGAAGCTGTGTGTGCCTTGTTCCTCCTGGAAGAACTCCAGCAGAGCTTTTGCCCTTTGAGGAGCCCGCAGCAAAAGCTTCCGGAGAGCTGAAACAACATCCAAGCTGAATCTCTGAGAACAGCCATCTCTTATTTTTCTGTCTGTGATGTGCGTGTTCTGGGCGCACTCAAATGCTTCAAACAGCTCCTGGTAGGGAAATAAGAAAAGAGTAAGCCTTTCAGACTCCATTAAAAAAATTAATTAAATCATTTTTAAAATATGAGAAACTTGAAAGCAAGAAGATAAATCAATTTGGAAACATCATATTACCTACAAAATCCATTAATAACAGTCTACCTTGTCCAATATCCTTCCTAGAAGGGTGCATATGCCTCAATATGTAACAAAATATAAAGAACCCTATAATACACAACTACACTATATGGGCCAGGTGCTCATAGACAAGCTACCTTAACTCACAGGCAACTCCTATGGGAGGGCTGAAGCACTACTCTGTTCCACCTCTTAGCAAGATATTGATGTGATTGTATCTTCGTAAGTCAGTAAGAGCGTGATGATTAGTGTTCAGTCTTTTTTTTTTAATCCTACTTTTCCAGATTCATACCATCTATCTACCAACTGCATCATCCTCATCAACACTAATTTTTCAAACTTGGTTAAAACTGGCCAACAGATTCAGAAGCCATCTCACAGATTTCTTTCTTAAGCAAAAATATATATTTTTTTCTAAGAGAAGAACTAAGAAGGGGAAAACAAAAAAATCCCAATTAGCTCTCCCAAAAAGAGGTAGGAAACTGAGGGACAACCCAGTTGAACAGTAATTAAGCAGCACTTGTGGCACTTCTAGAACTATGTGCATGCTGTCCTTGGCTGGAAGAGACAACTCAGGGAATGTGGAGGGAAGAGGTGGTTGGCACTGGCAAAAAATGAGAATATTAGCACTACAAGACAAGTCCACAACATCCTTTTCTGTATTTGCTGAATCAAAACACAATTCTGCCTACTAAAATGTCTCTGAGAACAATTGTGATGGAGATATGATATTGCTGAACCTCCTATTTCTGTGCAACACCGCAGACAATAGTGGAATCTTTCATGACTTTGGAGCTTAGATATGGTAACGTATACAGACTTCAAGCAGATTTATTTTAATGAACAGTCAAATCTACCTTGCTTGTTTTCATCCCTTAATTGCTAATCCGGTATCCTTAGAAAAATATTGAACACCTTTTCCTTATTCATATTTAAAAGCTGCAAATAGCCTGTGAATGTAAGTTTTCATTTTCCTCTTAAAAAAATAAACAAAAAAATTATTTTAAGAGTTAGAACCTATAAGACTAGAAGCAACATCTGAGGACATTCCACACACCGTGTTAGGTCTAATTCTGTTGTAACCAAATTAAGACAGTTCTACAGCTAGTAACTCTCCTGATTTTCTGCCCTATGCTTGCTTTTGATATTAATCCATCTTTGCATACTTCCATGTATTTCTCAAATAAATCAGTCTGCATGTACTAATAATGAAAAAGAAAAGGGTCCCGGACCTCAGCACAGACATCATACTAATTACCAAATAATGTCCATAGTAACAGTAAACCACCTGAAAACTTCCAGGAAGGGGGAAAAGGGGCGAGGAGGAGATGAAAATCAAGACCTTAGGAGGAAGAAAAAGAAAATAGACACACTTTTAAAATGTGCTTGATGAATATGGTTTATTTTGGCTCACAGGGTGTTTTAGCTTTATGATTACTAAAGATGTCTATAGATATAAGACTGTGGCAAGTAGCTGCAATCAGGACTTAAGTGTGTTAGAAAGACCAGGTAGAAAAACTTGTTCCTTGCTTGCCTACAGCCTCCTCCCTAGCCAGAGTAAAATCACTTGCAGGCACATTGGATTAACTACAGAAAGGGATCTGAATTACGGTCTCTTTCAGTTGCCTAGAAGATTAATAACACATTAGCACCTCAATCAGGAAGCATTAGCTTCAATCCCAAAGCCTGATAAAGTTGGACATTCTGTACAACTAACGAGAAGAAGTATGGCATAGCAAGCAGCTGACCTTTAGTACTTCCTCAGAGACATCTTTCTGTAGTTCTTCCAAGAACAATAAAAATTCAGTTTCTCTTCGAAGAACGACGGGAAGAGTTTTCTGAAACAATATAAGAGAATGGGAAAGACGTCAGCCACTAAAACTTATTTATTTACATTACCATATAAACCTGAATTTAGCTATTTCATTAACATTTTCAGGCAGACTGAAATATCTCTCTGAAATACTCAATTCTCAATTAAAGGCTATTCCACAGTTAGGTTCTGCTCCCACACTATGGATTCCATTTACCTACACATTCGGAAACAGAGACAAGTGTCACTTTGTCAGGAATTACAATCCCATCAATTAGAGACATCTTTCTTCAAAAGGCAAAGAAAAAATGCAAGTCTAAGTAGTGACAAGGACAAATTAATTTTTAAAAAGTATGATCACACATCACAGTGTACCAATTAAAAAAAAAAACAAAAACAAAAAACAAAAAAAAAGACTAGTTTCTCGTTTACTCATGAAATGCACTGTACCTGCCTTAAAACAGCAATGCTGCAAGCACATACCTCATCATCAAATTGTCTGATGCCTGAGCTATTTCACCTTTAATGTAAGAAAGGTGCCAAACACGCAGAAGTTGATACACTCATGCTTTCCATTTACAGAAATGCTCAATGCTAAAATGCCAACTTCTGACACCTAAACAAAAAAAAACCCCAACCAAACAAAAAAAATCACCATTTTTCTCTCCAGCGTGGAGAAAATTAACAGTTGTTTCCTGACAAGTTTGTTAAAAGCAAAAGCAATGCACTTCTCCAGTTACCTTGAGAACTTAATTCCATGAAATGTGGGAAAGCCCATAATTTAAATATACAACTAGGCAGACATTTTGCTCTTGGTAGTCAGATAGAAGTCAGAGCTATAAGTCGCACTTGGAAGTGTGATAGATGTTTCTGTACCTGATTCCTGGCAAGCCATTTTTCCAGCACAAGAAGCCAAAGCCATGCTGTTCTCCATGGGCTAGAATTCTGTCCCCATCTGCAAAAGCAATAAGAACATACACTGGATTATACAAGGTCATTCCCATCTACAGATCCTAGAAAACCCTATCAGAAGTAATTTTGATTTTTGTATTTCTTTGTATAAGATTAAAAAAAAAAGATGACTAAAGAGCTGAAGATGAGTCAGACAGGAAAAGAATGCGGAGAAATCAGAATATTGGTACTACTTACACATTACTCAATGATTTCTGCTGTGCAAATACCTGCTTTTAGATCTGTCAAACAGCAACACTACTGCCATAGTTCTTTGCTTCAAAACAAAAAAAAAATATTTCTGGTCTAAAGTTCAGTCTGTATAGCCTTCTTTGAGCACTTCAGCAGATTTCTTTGAAATCTGATCACCTGCCAAACAGTGCTATTTCCTGTTCTGTCTAGTTCTACCCGAAAAAATGAAACTAAGTTTTAGGTGACTGTAGAACAAGTACAGCTCTATGTCCAAACTAAAAGTGAAGTAATGTACTAATTAACAAATACTTCTAATTTCCATCAGCTTTTCTTATACACACATTCCAAAACCTACGTATTCAGTACTGTCAAAGGGACCAGGGAAGGGAAAAAGCACAAGATAGTTTATTGGCCTTTAAAAATGTCATCACTGCTAACTAAAGCCTTTAGATGTTATAGCCCAACTATCAAAGATAAAAAGATGAAAAATGCTTATGTCTCACACGGCCCTTAGCAATATTCATCTAACCATGCGCACACCTTCCTCCGGACTCCTTTAATTGCTGTCAGCGTACACGGTTTCTTCGAAACTTTACCAAAATGTTACACAAATTTTAATGTGAAAAAGTATGATCAACTGCTTGGAGAGGAGGAATACCAATGTTCCCTGAAGCGCTAGAAAGTCACCCTTCATATGCGCCTACCTGAAACGCAGAGATCAAAACTAACCAGGATGGAGTAAAACCAATGCCATTTCAAAATCCAGTGCGAGAGAAATAAGCAATCAACAGCATAATTTGAATTTTTTAAAGTTTAAATTTTTAGAAATGGGAAGGTCTCTAAGAGCTGGAAGCAAGAGAACATTTTAAGTAACTACAGAGCTGATCTTCATGGTTCCATTTCTAAATCAACCAAAGCTCAGTGTCAAAGGAATGCAATTTCAGATGTTTGCTTCATTAAAATGGAACAAAATCAGTTCTGAAATGCTTCCAAATAGTTTTAAGCTTATATCAATCACCGTGTCAACTGCATAAATGAACACAGCTGGCTATGCCAGTGGGCCAGGCAGCCTGCTAAGTGCCTGGGCAGTGCTGTCAGGTAGCAGCACATCCAGACACATTCAAGACGCCTCAACACTGGGGCGAGTGCTCTTTCCCAGATTCCACCTGTCTCCCACAGTCACCACTAAACTAATCGCTCCTCCTCATTTCACACTCAAGCCTCCCGAATCAAAACAGCACCTCACTTACCTCACCCCCGCGGGACAAGCTACCAGCGCCTGAAGAATTGCTTCCACCTTCTCGGGGCCATCGCCGTGCCCCTGGCTCAGCTGGGGCACACAGGCCTGCGCCAGCTCCCAGTCCCCGTGCCGAGCGCACTCACAGAAAAACCCGAAGAGCCGCTCCAGAGAGACCTCTTCTTCATTTCCGAAAGAATGCATCCTCCCGGGGCGGGCGGCTGACCTGGGGCAGGGTGACTGCAGATGCCGTGAGGGCACGCCGCGGCACCCCACATATTTCTTCCTCGCACGGACAGGGAAGGGCGGAGCGCCGGGGCCTGGCTGCGGGGGGCTTCTTCCCACAC
>NW_010100676.1:0-215 GCF_000699245.1 Pterocles gutturalis | reverse complement strand
CCATGGGGGTGGCGTGTCCCTTGTCCCCCACCCACCCAAGAGGGGATTTGGGGACGTCCCACGGCTCCAGGTCTGTCCCCAACGGCTCCGGGGGTCCCCTCCTGGCTCCAGGGCTGTCCCCTGGCCCTGGTGGGTGTCCCCAGGGCTGCTCCCTGTCCCCACGGTCCCCAACGTCCCCCAGCTGTCCCCTGTCCCCACACTGTCCCTAGTGGCCC
>NW_010100675.1:31010-50836 GCF_000699245.1 Pterocles gutturalis | reverse complement strand
TATATAAATATAGTCTCCTATATTCAGCAGTGCACTCTTACAGTGAATCTCAGTTACACCTGCACCTTGGTCTTATCCAGGAAGTAATTATGACTGTTGTTTCCTAGCCGTAAAATGATCTAGAACAGGAGAATGATCTAGAACTACAGAGCGCTCTAGAGCAATGAGCGATCTAGAACCACGGAGTGATCTAGAACGCGATCTAGAACCACAAAGCGATCTAGAACAATGAAGTGATCTAGAACGCGATCTAGAACAATGACGTGATCTAGAACGCGATCAAGAACGCGATCTAGAACAACGAGACGATCTAGAACGCGATCTAGACTCAGACAGTGATCTAGAAAGCGATCTAGACTCAGATAGTGATCTAGAACGCGATCTAGAACCACGAAGTGATCTAGAGCCACAGGGTAACCTGGAACGTGGTGTGGACTCGGATGGCGATCTAGAATGCGATCTAGAACGAGGTGATCTAGAACGTGATCTAGAACCACGGAGTGATCTAGAAACTTGAAACGTTTGGCAATTGGGTATCTAGGAAGTAAAATATGTGCATCTTATGATGTGCATTATGACTCTTGGTTCCTAACCACAGAATCTATCTAGAACCATAGCGTGATCTAGAACAATTAAGTGATCTAGATGCACGGAGTGATCTAGAACGCGGCCTAGAGCCAGCGTGTGATCTAGAACCCTTAAGTGATCTAGAACATGATCTAGAATCAGATAGTGATCTAGACCCACGGCGTGATCTAGAATGTGATCTAGAATCAGAGAATGATCTAGAAAAAGCCCAACTCCAGAATTCAGACCTGCGCCAACACCACCCCAGCTCTACAAACGCCTGACTGTAAAGGACTGGCTGCCTGTCAAAGGCCCTGAGAAGGGGAGGCCTTGGGCTGTCTGAGACATCTTGGTTGTTTAAAGGCAATCATCCTATTCCTTCTGATAAGAAGCAGCAAAGAATACACCAAGGACAAACTTTTCCCAGCACTTCCCATGCTCATTGGAAGAAGTTAGGCCCAGACCTGAGAACTTTTCTCCATTAAAGGTGAATAAACAAAAAGAAGCCATGTGCCCAGCACCTCAGAACTCCCGACATGCTGACAGACTCCTCAAGGACAGACTCATCCCAGGATCCGAAGGGTGCTGAGAAAATCCTTTCTGACTCTCTGAAAACTTTCCCTCTCTCTTCTCTCCTTTTCCTTTCTCGTTTCCTCTCCAAGCAGCTCTTCATTTCTCTCTCCGACACATACGGGAGCACCTGAGGAGTTTTTTGCCAGCTCCTTTTGGGACTTTCAGCAGGTTTCTTTGTTGGGATCAGTGATTGCTCCTTTTAACACTGATAAGTGATGGCAAGTTTTATCAGCGGTTCTGAGTTTTTCGTATTGTTGGTAGTTGTGCTGTTGTTGCATCATTGGTGTAGTAGAAGGCAGAGCTGTTATTAAGCTTTATTTTGAAGTCACTTTTAATATGCTTGCATACACACAACAGGAATATGTGCATGTCCAGTTCCTGTGCAAGCTGGAAGGGCTGCATTCCCCATGGAAATGCTGGCAAACTTGAAAGCATTGCTCAGCATTCAGCACCTGGCACTCTTGGGATGTAACTTCTCAGACTTGGGGTTTGTTGCTGTTTACCTAAATATTTGGAATGAAGATTCTCTTTGAAGAAGCACAGGTATTTGCATGAATACACATATCCATGTCCTGGTGAGTGATTTTTCCTCTCGTATCCTGATATTCATGACAGAAGGCTGGCTTGCCTGTCTGGTGTGTATTGGAATACTTGGAAATCAATGAACATTTTGGGAGGCAAGGAGAGAAAACTTATTTTTTTCAAACAACAGTGTTTCCTAAGCAAAACAAACAAATGCAGAATCACTGTAGCATATTGGTGTACAGTCATGCCGCGCGTTACACAGATGTGCAGATACATCTGCATGGCTCCAGCAACTCTTCAAGCCAGCTGTGAGGCTGTGCAACTCTAGAAGCTGTGTAACTCTGGCAGCAAATACTTGGTTCAAAGTAGATGTGTTCTGCAATTGCTATCCAAAGGAAAGGGAAACCTGCTGGTCTTTTTTTTGAACAGAATATACCCTGCTTTTTCTTTTCAAGGAAAGTATTGTTATACGAGTGAAAAACCACTGATCATTTTTCGTTAGTCACATTATGAAAGCAGCTCCTAACAGTGAATATCTTGCTGCTGTCATTAAGGGAAGACAAATGTAAGTATGAATACTGCCATGCTGGGACTCAGCAGCACTGTTCTGGAAAAACACACAAGACCTGCTTTAATCTCCACTGTTCTGGTGTCATTTAGTTCATTTAATCAAATAGTGGAAGTCAGGATGTGTAACCCTACTCACAGCTAATGTATTTGGCAAAACACTGCTACATCCTGTTCAAAATGTTTTAAGCAGTTAAGCACACAAAGAGTATATAAAAGGGCTTATACTTAAATGGCTACATAAATTAGATTTAAGAACATGTAGCTCTACAGATTTTGGAATGCTTGTTAAACTTCTTATTTCTCTATTAATTAAAAGCTTCTATTGCCAGCTGTGTACCCATTTTGTTAAAGTGCTCCGGGGATTAGAACCTCTCCATGAACAAGTAAATATGTTCACATACAAAAATATGTACGTGTATATATATGAAATATGCATATAATATTTTTTAGAAAAAATCTCTTGGTAAGATAATTATTTGCTTAATAATCTGCCACCAAACACAAATCTACTAGAATGTAGTTGTTTCTGAAATGTTTCTGCTCATAAATTGCTTTCTTATACAATCTCCATAATACAGTCTGATAATACAGTCTGCATTGCAAAGCTACACACATTTTTGCAATGAAATTTTTTACAGGTATTTTAGAAGTGCAATGTGTTTTAAACATTTTTGAAATGTACATAATTTGTATCTCACAATTATAAGTACTTTTCTTTTTATTGTTTTCCTCCAGAAGACAAAAGAATAAAGCTAGAATATTACAATAACAAGCTCCTCTGTTATACACAAATACTGTGGGCTCCAGTGCTCATCTTTCCAGATACATTCATAAAAGTATGATAGCCGTGGGTCTGCTTTATGTTTAGCAAAACACACGAAGACATCTAGCCTTTTTTGCAATATCTGTGATTTGTGTTTCATATTCAAAAGAACAGGAAGACATTCAACTGCTGAGCAAAGGCTTATGGCACATTGTGCTTCATACAGGATGAAAAAGGGTGATCAAAAGACAGTATTTGTTGTAACATAGTGGTGTTATTTATGAATACTAGACTTCTTATCTTTTTGTGTGGGTGTTTTTTTGGTGTTTTGTTTTTGGGGTTTTTGTGTTGTTTGTTTCTTTTTTTTTTGTTTTTTTTTTTTTTTTTCCCAGGTGTTTCAGCTGGAAGATAAAGTGATGGGCTCGTGCTGGAAAGTCAGTGGAGATAACCAGAAGAATAATACCGTGGACGTATATTTAAGTATTAGGTATAAACATTCTGTACACTTAGGTCTTTATTGTTAATTTTCAGCAGTGGGGCTACAGACCTGCCTATGTAAACACGGTGATCCTGATGATCTGCCGTACAATTAGTGTTTTTTGAATGCTTTTAGAACTGATTAAAAAGAAATAGGTGTAATAATATCTTCCCACACTCACAAAATACCTTGCTGTGGGGAACTGTAGTTTCAGAGGGTACAATGTCGTTTGCAATTCAAAAGCTGGATTAAGGAGTATTTCAAAATACTTGGAATATGATCTGAACAGCACAGTGGCACCTCCTGAGGCTCCAATAGAATATGGTTACCTTGAATACAATGGCATAGAGATTAGCTGAGTATTTTTAATTTTCCTGGTGAAACTCACCTTCCTCATTTAATGTTTTAAAACCGAGGAGTTTGCCATTTCCAGGGTAGTTCTTTGGCTGAGTGAGAAATTTATTGCCTGGATCTTCAAAAAGCGGAAATCACTAGGATTTGTCACTAGTGGAATTACCGTCTGATTTTCTTTCAAGATTTCTGCATAAAACCAACAGACAAATTAATTTAGGACAACAGATGATTCTCAGTTTCACTGCAAGGAAAATGTTACAATTTTTCTAGCTGACAATATAACGTGCAGTTCTGTCCTGATATATGCAAATACAAGTGGAATTTCTTGGAGCTGGACATACATAACCAAGGGCAGAGCTTGGTTCCTTATGTGACAAGATAATGTTTACAAGAATAACTCAGGGATTTTCCGTCTGCTTGCTGTTACTGAGTACAGAACCCTCTGTCCCTCTACGCTTAGGTCTGTCAAGTATGTTTGCATTTTATTTAAAGGTATCCTGATGAAAGGCTCCGTTACCCTAATACTGACTGAGGTCTAAATGTCTGTGTAGGTAAGTGGGAGATAAAAGACAACCTTTGTTTTTTTGGTTTAGTCATGATATACTCAGAACATTGCCACACATGCTAAGTCATAAACTTTATAGCATGGAGAAAAGTAAAGAAAATTGCCTTAAAAATCTGGAAATTTTAGAACAGCAAACCACTTACTTCCACATACGTGCACCTGAGAAAATGACTCAAAATTGACCAAAAACCCCCACATTCTGTATAAAAATTACAACCTGCTCCTTTTAATTTCAAGTTATATTAAAAATAATTTTCCTCCACTTTTCAGTGTACATCCACAGCCTCCTGTTGCCTCCCAAGCCCTGTTCTCGTATTAAAGCAGAGTCTAGCCCTATTCCCAGGCATTGAGAGGACACCTGGACTGCAAGTATGTGGTCATAAAAATGGCGGTGGACTGAAATATAGGGCCTCTTAGAGGAGAGAAAGAAAGGTTCTGAAGTAGCTATTGGAGTAATTATAAAAGAACAAGGAAAGTGGTAGGAAAAAAGAAAAGCCAAACTTCTTACATGGGGCCATCTTTCTCCCATGTTCCTTTCAGAAATTTAGTAAGTCGTATCCTTCATACAAAGGAGTGGGAAGGAGTATTTTTGTAAGAATTAGTTATTTAGGAAGCAGTTTGAGTACACTTAATGAAAATGTGATAGTAGGTCCTATTGGTGTAGATATTTCAATGATTCTAAGAATGCAAATAATATTTTTTTTCCTGCAGATTCCCCATGTTCATTCACTGACTTTGACATAAGAAGTTTTGATGAACTTCACAGTTCTTGTTACAGTTCAAGTCCTCATGATAATTTGTACAAAAATAAAACAGATATCATCACAAACCCAACATGGGAATCATAAAAGAAAAAACCCACAATGCATCCCCCAATTTCCAGAGGGGCTTTGGCTGAACAAAGCACAGAAAAAAGAGCTTTATTTATGAGAAATTTATAATCTTGCAGGATCAGAGATTCCTTTTACATGTACTTTATTCTGGTTTACGCATTTCTTGACAATTAATGTTGAGAAATTTCTATGTAAAGTATTAGCATAACTACTGTCTCTCTTCTTGTTAAAGTGGCACTTTTTAATAATATAGTATGTGAAACAGGTTTTTAATTTTATTCTACTCTATATTAATGTTATTCTAGTTAATAATAACTAGAATGGCCTTAGAAAAATAATTTCATGAAAATTTGGGCTGTCAAGAAGTATTGTCAATCTCTGATTGACTTGTGTCACATCTCTTTAGTTACACGTCCTTTGAAGGGCTCCTCAGGGGTGTGTAAGTCATGTTAGATTTTGGTTTTAGTTTATGCTCACAGAAAATCACACACACTAAATATTTTTAGTATTAAAACCTATTCTAAAAATGATATTTGCATAAAAATAGCTTCAGTATCTTATATTGTAAGCTTTATAGAGAAAATACTAGCTACAGTGTTATATATGTTAGTCTACCATAAATAATTTCTGTCATGATCTTCATTTGACAGTAGAAGAAATTATAGTTTCCAGGTAAACCAGCTCATGTGAAACACGTTCATTTGACAGTATTTGAAGAATTCATTCACAAAATTTGAAGGGAAAAAAAAAAAAAAAAGCATTTGTCATCAAGGAAACAAGCCCACAAAAAAAATTACTTAGAAGTTTATTTCCAGGATCTTTTTGAATTTGCACTTTTTTTCTATGAAACAAATGGATGAGTTCCGGGCCTTAATTTCAGGTCTTCTATCAGCTTTAATACAGGCTGTGTTCACGAAGACAATGGCATAATTTCATTTTGGAAATGGAGATCAGTACAATCGGCTCTGGCCCAACAAGGAATGTTACGTTTGGTCAAAGCTGTTCCTGCCGAGATCCACTTCCACATAAGTTCCCTATAACTTCTATGAGAGCACCTAAAGCCTTTCAGCTGGAGAAGGTTATAGTAACTTCCATCCTTCATAAACCCTGTGTGCCTTAATATGTAAATGGTTGGTTACCATAACCAAGTCGGGAGGTGGAATCATTTGTAAAAGAGATTTTTAGTTTATGGTTTTGGAATATTTTGATTTTTTTTTTTTTTCCTGTAAATATGTCACTGAGAAGCTCTTAACAAACAGTACTTTTAAAATTTATTTCTGTTTGTGTCAGATTCATTCTTTGTGTTTGGGGAAATATTAGTATGCAAACCTGCAGCTACTGTAGGGTATACTTTAGGAGCTCTGTATTTAGTAGACGGACAATTTAATCAGTTTTAAGACACAAAGCAGGATATTCTTAAAACAGATGAAACGCAACAAGAGCAGTATCCAGTAGCATAATTTTAATGACAGACTAACACAAAGTAACTTCAGTAGATGGTGGCCTCTGCTTTCAAATACTCGGTCCCATTTATTTATTTAAAAATTTAAAAATTCCTGGATCCACAGCAGACTTATTCCCAGATTGAAGATAACTGACTGTGTTCCCCACCTGCCTTCTCTGTGTTCACATCTGCTGTTCACTGTGTGGTTTTGTTTCTTTGGGGTTCTGACTCAGGACGATACAACTGGGTCATGGGCAAGGCTGCAGTCCTCCAGTTCAGAGGAAATTAAAATTCTTTATTTTGTTCAAAAAAAGTACATGTAGTAGGTTTATAGCCACCTTCCAGATGTATGCATTTATTTTCAAAGTCTAGCAGCTATAAATACGTACCCACAGGACTTGAGGACTAAACTGGATAAACACCTGAGTCTTTCTCATGCTTTGTAAGTGTCAAAAATCCCTTTAATGTGCTTCTCCCTTCATTTAACTCCTGATTTGTTTCTGCCTTTGACCGCTTTTACATCTGTTTCTCCATCTGCCGGTGCTCTTATAGCACCAAGAGCCTGGCTGTCTAACTTTAAATGCTGCGGAGAGATTTGACAAAATGGAAACGCATCAAAACCTGGGTGTTAGCCGCTCTTGCAGCTCAGCAAATATGATCACGTCTGATTTTACAAAGGGCCACATGCTGTGTATTAACTCACCAGTTCTGGCCTCAGGACTCGCCTGCGCTCCCCTTGGCCAGAGTTCATTTTAGCCAGTTTCCAGCTGCGGCAGCAATCGTCTGTTTGTCAGAAGGCTATTACCTAGCTTGTTTAAGCTTATCTCTGTGAATACCAACCGCGGTAAAGGTCTAGCAAACCTGTGCAGTCGCTGGGTGACAAGTAAAAGACCTTTTCCTGATAACCGCAGCTGTGGGAAGTTGTTGTGTGTCTTTAGCTGTGAACAGGTGAGGATCATCTAACTGCAGCTGGGAACCAGTGGGGAAAGAGGTGCAAGTGAGCAGACTGCCCTAAGAAAATGTGAAATAATAGCCCTGGGCAGATCCAAGACTGAAGGCAAAGCAAGCCCAGTGTGAATGCCACGCTACTCCCAGGGAAGCCCTCGGGTTACTGCTATCTACTTGATGTAATACCTCCGCCTCCAAATTTCTTGAAGATAGGCGCTGTGGATCTTGGAGCCCAGAGGGACACCCCCAAGGGTGAGCATAGCACTGCAGAAAAGGGGTAGATACTAGAAAGTGAATATATTACTGAATGATTTTAAATATATTCTTAATGAAAGGGTTTGTATACTAATATGGATGCTGAATGTTAGCAGTGTTGTAACTGGGTAGTAGAAAATGTTCATTGCATTTTGATTTGGCTGTCCAGACCTTAGTTATGGTAGTGGTAAGTACTTGGATCCACATTAAATTTATTTTCTTTTTTGTCCATAAAAGTTTTTTAAGTGTAACACTGATGTTACCCATTCATGCAATAAAACAAACTTGAGGGGCATGACTGAGTTGCCTAAACATAAGACACCTAGTATCTTTCAGCTAACCTGCTGTATTTGAGACATCCACCATAGAATACTGACCTTGACCTCAAAGTAGAGAACACGCCAGAACATGAAGGAGAAGCCAGGATACCACCAGAATGAGAGGGATACCCAGGGATGTCTGCAACGGCATTAGTGTCTCGGGCACTGCACTCTTCATGACACATTGTGAAAAGCCACAGTCAGGGAGGTAGAGTAAGGCCTCAGTCTTGCAAAGACTTATGCAGGTGTTTAACTTCCCACGGTTCTTGATACGTTGCGCGTGTCTCTGGGGATGATTACAAAGTGTGGCACCAGCTTTCTGGATCTGGCTTTCCAGAGCTGGCCAAAGATCAAGTGAGTGTAGAGGGAGGTAGCTGCAAGGAGCTAAAAAAGTCACTGTAATCTGTCAATAAAAAAAAAAAAAAAAAATTAAAAACCCTCCAATTTTTTCTTTCTTTTGCTCAAAACTTTGGACTCACTAGCTTTATGAAAATAGTTTTGAGAAATTATGGAATTTATTAGCTCTGCTGTACTTTCTCATAAAGTTGGTTTGCGGCGAGACTGCTTTCCCTGTAAAGAGCTGAAGTCAGGCACATCAGCCACAGGGGTGTTGTTGTAGGATCTAAGTCAGGAAGGGTTTGTGGTCTTTGAAGTGGATAACCAGACTGTGGGGTAATTCCAGTCACAAATAGAGAGCACATAAAACAACTACTATATCGTGGCAGTAAGAATATTATCAGCAGCTGATGAAGGATATGTGTGTTTAAAATAACAAAGGAAATTGCTTAAAAGTTGGGACCAGGGTAAAGTAGGTTTTTGAGTTTTTCCTAAGTTTTTAACATTTTAACTTCTCACTAGTTTCAGGTTTCCTTATGTAGTTTAAATCTAGATTTGACTCCCCAGTGTAGGTGTTTATTTTGGGGAAAGCTGAATTATCTAAGCACCTGTATTTATGGCAGGGGATGGGGAGATGACTGATGCTCTGGATTATTTTCCTGAGGTCAGTACAAATACAGTTGTAAATTTTAGAAAATTCATTTTATCTGTTCTGCAGTTGCAGTGGGATGACAGGGAACTCATTAACAGCAGCACTTCAGATTTAATGTGAATTATGCATCTCTGTAATGTTTCCTTTAGTTCTTATCATTTTGGCTATCAAAGCACTGTGGAACTATTTTATTCTGAAGTAACTATGCATAATTCTATTTGTTTTAATACTAAGCAATATCTACACTTCAACTGGGGAAATGTAATCCTTGATCATGCACAATCCCAGAGTCAGCATTGACGAAGTACATCTGTTTCTATACGTGCTCCTCCATCCGATGTTTTCTTTCCTTGCTGAGGATCCAGCCCGCACTGATTACATCCAGCACGCTCAGCCTCTCCAGCCTGCAGAGCCATGTACGCACACAGGGGAGATGTCCCTCCACAGCTCCAGCTCCTGCCAACTTCCCTGCAGATGATCAGCCTCAAGGCACAACCACGTCTATCTGCTTTATTCCTGTCTGCACACAGATAACAGGCTCTGGATCACAGGGCTTCTAACAACTAAGGGTCAATAAATTTTATACAGTACATGCCATGACAGGAACAGGGATGCTGCGTGTATATATCTTGTCTAAGGGCAGCCTATACAAAGCCCTTTGGCGATTAACAACTGCTGTAATGTGCCTTGTCAGGAATTTTACCGCTTTGACATCAAGCACTTTGGCCTTCAAACATTTGTGCGCAGAAGGTTCAGAATAGAATTAGCTCTTTCAAAGAGTGAATCATTTTCTGCTTTGTTTTGTTCTGGAAAAGAATTAGTTAGAGTGGCTCTTTCTTCACTTCTTAATGCCTTCCACTCCCTAAAGAAAATTGTGCAGCCGTTTTAAGCACCAGTTTGTCAGTGCAGAGATTGAAAGGAGAAGTGGTATATTCCAAGGAGAGCATTGGTGTCACACCACATGCATTCCTCAGAGGAAGAGCCAACATTAGGAAAACAACAACATCAGTTGCTGGACACATCTTTTTTTCCCAGAACAGCTGTGTTTCTGTTTCTCTTCATCTATCTTTTTTTTTAATTATTATTATTCTTCCTATAAACTGGGCTAATTCAGGGAGCTCAGCCAAAATTGAGTGGCTCAGAAATTAAATAATTTTCAAAGTTAGGAGAAAGATTAAAACTTTTCCGTATTTTCCTACAGCCAGAATAAAATAACTAGAAAACCCTATGGGTAATATATCCTCAAAGAGAAGAAGATCAAAAAGCTTTGTCCTTTGAGAAGTATATTCATGACTCAACAATAAAAGTCACGCTGGGCTTCAGTATTGTATGGAGACACCAAGAACTACAGGAAATCTCAGCTTGGCCTTCTGCTGCTCTAGTCCATCACATTACACTGCTGAGTGTAAGATATTTGTGATTTGCACCTTCAGGTTATATTTTCTTCAACAAAAACATTGTTTTCACTGCGAAGTTAAAAATGCTTTTTTAAAACACTATATTCAGTTTAATCTCTCCCAGTAATACAGCTGCAAATCTGTACAACCCTGAAATTTATGCTCAAGCATTCTGTGAATTTTAGTATGGTATTTTAGAACGTAGATTTCTGTAATTGCAAAAAAAAAAAAAATCAAATTATTTCTGGAATGGTTGAATAGTCCATGAATAAACACACTTCTCTGGGCAACTTGATGCAGTTTGCAATCTATGGTTCAGAGAGTTAGTTACTCTCTTCCACTATTTTATTCAAAGAACAGTTGTAACTTAGGTCAACTGGAATATGGAAGATATTTCACCTGCCTGCAAAAATAAAATTGTAGGTCAATAATATTCTAATCTCAAATTGTGAATGGTTGACCAGTAATAGACAGATGTCAGAAGAGATGAGATGAGCAATACTTTGTTGTTTAAAGCAAATAAAACCCAGCTCAAAATCAGAGGTAGGAAGCTAACACAGGACAATTATTTGCCCAGAAATGAAGCTTGAAGGCAGAGATTGGTATATACTGTGAATTTCAAAATTCTCTGCTGTCAAACGAGCATGCCGCTTTGTGTAAT
Source organism: Pterocles gutturalis (assembly GCF_000699245.1). NCBI lineage: Eukaryota > Metazoa > Chordata > Aves > Pterocliformes > Pteroclidae > Pterocles > Pterocles gutturalis. The sequence goes on along the minus strand of NW_010100675.1, from coordinate 39,595 downwards.
CCAAGATGCTGTTTTTCATTTACACATCCTGAAATATTAGTTCCAAAGTTGTGAAATGTGTTTCTTAAGAATATATGATAAATTCCTGTGATTTTCCACGTAATCTTATAAAAAAATAACATGTATTAAATATAATATTAAATTTATACGTGTAAAGTATATATTAAATTTATTTTCAATTCTGTATTTTAATAAAAACAAATAGTGGTGGAAACTTGTACTGCCTGATGAAAAAGGGAGCAGTTCCTCTAGATTCTCTTTGTTGAACTGGGTTCTCTCTGTAATGAAGACCAAACATAAACACCTAATTTCATAAATTTGGAAAACACAGATGCATCCATAGTTTTGGAGCAGTTTTGTAACTATAGCTTTTATGTGTTGCCAATGTGAGAAACAGAAAAAGATCACACTATTGTCATCTTTGATGATGTCACATGTTGGGAAACTGGTATCCATGGCATGTCTAGAATTTATTGGTGCTTGTCACAGGAACGCTGGTAAATCAATATAATGCTGACTGGTAAATCAATAGAATGCTGCTATACAACCATCCTTTTGCTATGCCGCTGTAGAAAGATAACAGAAGAATTTGTTCAAGATTTTTCAAGAACTTATTTAAATGTAGGTGATTGCAAGGTGTCACTGGTAAAGAATTTACAGTATTTCAGCTGTCGCTTAGCCGGTCTGATAATTTAAGATTTTTGTGTTTACTACAAGCTGAAACAGTAGTTCCCCAAATCCCTGTTTCTTCCAGATGCATTGTCAATATCTGTAAATAATGGAAGAGGTACTGGTAAAATTCAAATTCCATCACATTGCCATTTTGCTTGTGGAATTACTTTATCTAAAATATGTTTTCCATTACAACTGGAATTGCAAATGGTCCTCAGATTTACACAGCAACAGGAGATGAGGCAACAGGCTTTTGTTATTTTTTCCCAATTACATAGTTGGTACCACACACTAGTCTTCAAAAATAAAATTAAGAAATTATAGTATTTCGTGCTGATCATTTGCTTTTAACAAAACAAGGCTGACATGCGTTGGCTGTTGTTAGCGTCACATTATGCCTGTGACAGGGAAGGGAATGACTTAGCATGTCAGAGTTAGCGATGCATTTAGCTTAGATATAGGCTGTAAGTTGTCAGGGCACTAGCAGAAGAGTAAAGGCAATTTTCCAGTATGAAATGCAGTTGTTTTCAAGCATTTAATCCACTCAATCAGTTTTGCATAAATTCACAGAGAAAACTCTGCTTTTATTTCTAATCAACCTGAAGTGGTTTACCAAAAATGTAAGTCTATAGGTAGTCATTGTTGTGGATTAAACCCAGCTCGTGACAAACACCACACAGCCGCTCGCTTACTCTCCCCCCTTCCCAGGGATGGGGGAGAGAATTAAAGGGGTGAAGGAAAAGAGACTCATGGGTTGAGATAAGAACAATTTATAATTAAAATACAACAGAATTGAAAATAATAATGATTATAATAATAATAGTAATATGTACAAATACACAAATGAGTGATACACAGTGATACTGCTCACCTCCCAATAACCAAGGCTCAGCCCATTCCCAGCTGATGATCCCAGAGCAGATAAGACTCCCAAAGCCACAATCCTGAAAAAAAGACGAGCCCAAGAGTCCAAGAGACTGAGAGCTGACCAAGACAGAGAGAGACATGACCCAGGGAGAGAGAGAGCAAACTTGCAGACAGATCTTCATCTACATATTAGGCATGACATGCATGATATGGCCAATTTGGGTCTAAATCCTAGAGCTGAGGTCAAATCCTAGGTTAGTAATTGGGGCTGTGCTCCCTCCCAGCTTCTCCTGCCCCTGCAGACACTGGCACAGCAGAGAAGCTGCAAAGTCCTTGACTGTCCTGGAAGCAGCTACAAACATCAGTGTGTGATCAGCTTCTCCTCAGCACAAACCCAAACACAGCCTCACACCCGCTACAGCCAAAACCAGGACAGTCCTGTAAACAGCTAATATGGCAGGTGAGGGTTTTGTGGCATATGCAAAGTTACTGGTTTTTTGAGCATTATGTACAATACATATTGTATGAAGCATCCCACACTAAAATGCAATGCAGCTAAGTCATCTCAGTTCAAAAAATTGAATGTGAATCAGATGCTTTTAGATTTTAAAGAGCTGCCAGGATGGCACCAATATAGTACAAGGACACCATAGGGACAGCTGTTATACATGCTGGGTCCCAGCTGCAAATGTGATGTACCTTTCTGAAAGCAATTCAGAATTGCCATAAATCCTGTGCTAATAAGTTTCTCTGAGGCTTCAAAAGGACTCTGGCAGTGATTAGATTTCTGATATAACAAGATTTACTTACGGACAAGGTCTAATGTACAACATACACTAGAAGTGAAATTTATAGTGAATGGTCACTCAAAAACATTTCATTTGTCATTGTCTTGGTCACCAGGTTATCACATTACTTCTGTATTATTTATTTTTAGTCGAAAGAGTACTAAAATAAGTGTGTCTGGTGATAGAAGATGAGGCTAGACAGTAACTCCTTTGAAAGAGAACATGAAGCAGGGAGGAAAAATAAAGTCTAAGAATGGTTTATCTTTTGAGACAAGATTTTTAGAACACTGAGCAAGTCGTGTCTGTGTCTCTCATTTTAAGGACTTCTGGTACTGCTTAAATATCTTATTGAATGGCACCCATATCAGATTTAAAGTCTTAAAGTTGATGATTAAAGTAAATACAAAAGAATACAAAGCCTCTCATATTCTTCCTTCATTTTTTGATATTTCTTTTTGTACAAACTGTATTCCTTCTGTTTGTCATTTTAGCTTAAATATTTGTCTGTGGAATCTTTTCTTTTTTCTTCTAAATTATTCTGTTTGGGGAGATTTTGAGTGTCAATCATTGCAAAAAAAGAGCCAGCAGCAGACAACAAATGGCAATCCTTCATCGTCTGAAACAAAAGATTCTAAGAGTCTCTCAAAGGACAAACTTTATATTCTTTCATCAGGAAAATCATAACCAAAGCAGATTAATTTTAAAAGTGTACCTAAGGGAATGTGCAAAGTACACAGCCCAACCGAAAATAAGGTTTGTTTATTCCCCAAGGGGCACTGCTTCATTTGCTGCAGCGTTACCAGAGATAGCTTACTGCTCGTGTGAACAGGAAAGGAAAAGAGCAGACATAGTGCAGCAGAAGACAATGCGAATTAAGGATGAACAACAGGATGGATTACTGTTGAAGCGTGTTGGTCTTTATTAGGGGTACACCAGCTCAGGGCATTTCCAGAGCATGTAGCTCAGGGTTTGTATGACCTATCAACCTGAAGCTCCTTGTTATTTATGGGCCAGCATTTGCTGTGTACTCCCTTTGGCTTATGTAGATTTTCTTTCTTCCATTTTTCTAAATCCTGCTAGCCTTCAGCAGCAACATATCTCTCATTACCAAGAAAATGAGGTCCTGCTCCGGCAGGGGGGTTGGACTAGATGATCTTTCGAGGTCCCTTCCAATCTCTAACGTTCTGTTATTCTGTGTTCCTGACTTGTACAACTCCTAAGTGTCTGTTTGGTCTACAGTTTTGCACATAGACCTAGCTCCCTAAATTCCACCCAAATGTCACTGTTCCTAAAATCTCTATAGGAGTTGTCCTTCGTGTTTAAATTGTGTAGCATGTCTTTCAGGAAGGAGGTTTCATTTAATTTGACTGAGAAATGGAACACAATGTCCATTCATGTAATGCTATAAAGCATATTAAGGAACTTATGTTTATAGACAGGTAAAAAAAACCAAATGTGTTTATTAGTAAACTTTATTACTATTTGTATAAAAAGACAAAATAAATCTGCTATCTTTACAGGGAAGGGGAATTTATGAGAGCTAAAGCAAAGAGATTTGGTAACATGACCTTTTAATAAGCCACAGCCAGCATCCTCAAATTGAAAGGGAAACTGAAAAAAGAAAAGGAAAAGAAAAGATGATACAGTCTACTGCTAGAATAGCAACATCACTCTGTGAAATACTTTTTAAAGGCAGAAAGAAAGACAACAATGAGGAGTAGGTAAATATTTACCATCTGAACCTTGTAAAGGACTCGGCCATACAACAGCTATCACTGCCCTCAATATCTTGCTTCAGGAAGAGCCAGATTCCTTGGAACCAGACCGTAATTCTGCTTTATAAGGCAGCAGTGTTTAAGGGTCAGGAGACTAAGAGAGGCACAGAACTGCATTTGTCTGAATTGTTGAAAGATTAATGGGTGGGGGAAAAAGCAGTCAAATATACCATATGGCCAAAAAAAATGCATCGGCTGGAAAAACTTCATCTGTACATAAAGCAGAGACAGACAAAAACACTTAGCAGAAATCCTTAACCGTTAAATTTGTCATGAGCCTGATTATAGAGACACTTGTCCAACGCTAATACGGAGGATGCGAGATTAGACAGCCATAGCAATTCAGTAACCACCATCTTGTTGCAAACATTGTTTTAATTAGAATTGTCGGATGCTAGAAAGAATCACCTGAGTAACAACCTTCTGTGGATTTTTTACACTAGCAAATTTAATGGGCGTGTGGAACCCTATTCTACAAGACACTAAGCATTTTTTATTTGTATGAATCCCAAAAGACTGGAGGTAATCAGCATTCACAATTATGTACTTAAATCTACAAAAAAGCTAGATTCTTAGCTAGATAGATAGGTAGCTAGAATGACAGATAATGCAGGTGAAATACGTCAGATGGCCACCCATAGCCATCTTGGTACAAAATTACTAACTGAAATTCCCATGCATTTCTTGCCAGATCTATCAAGGCATTCAATATTTGTGGACTCCTAGATATTCAAAAGTAATATGTCGTATCTCGAGATGTGTTTGCAGGCATTCCAAGAAAGCAAAAGCTTTTTAAAACATTTGCCAACTATGTGTCCATACAGAACCCAGAGAGAAGCTCTCCGAGCATAGCTGCCAACCTTATATATCAGTTATGTGAGCTCCTACAGTTAATGTAGATTGCCACTCAATTTCCTTGCCTTCTGGGAAGAACTGGAATCTCCTTTTGGTTTTTTGTGTGTGTTGTGGTTTTTTTTTTTTCTTTCTTTCTTTTAGGCTCTAACAGCAAAGGGATGGAAGATAATGCTCACAGTCCCCTCTGGCTGTAGCCATTCTCCTTTGTATGGTGTAGAAACCTATTCTTTGGATACCAGCATCTCCAAGGCCAAGCAAGAGTGAGGGGGTCAGGTTGTTGTTCAGGTGAATGTTTTTCTCACAGAATGAAGTATGGCCTTCAAGTCTTCAAAGAATAATTAAGAATAACTACCAACAAACAGTAACACCTCCTTCTTTGTCATATAGTTTGTGCAAAGTGACAGACTGAAGCACACAAGTCTAGGAAGAGGTTTGGAGTTTAAAGTTCTGGCCGGAGGGACACCACTCTTACTGTATGGAATTCAAAACAGTAATTTGTATTAAACTGGACTCTATACTTAGCGTTTTTAAGTTTTACCACCACTATTTCTTCCTAATGAAAGCAACAGTGTACCTGGAAGGTGCATTTTTATGTTCAGAAAGCAGAAAAGTAGATAAGAAGTTTTAAATAAAAAAATGTAAGAAATGGGTTGATTTCACATTTTGCCAGCCACATCTGTATTCTGCTCACTAGGCAATATCCCAAAGATTTTTTTTTTTACAGTCAAGCATTTGATTACCTTCAAGTAAATAGTTTTGTATTACTTTATAGATCAGTATTTAGTATTTCAGATAGAAACACAGTTACATATATACTGAAATTATGAGAGTAAGATGCATAAGGATGCAGTAGATTCTGTCTGTCATCTTATTGTGCTGACAATCTGTATTAATGGCTTTACACAGCACCTTGCAATACTGTGTTTGGATTAGAGATGTACCAACACTGAAATATTCAGGGGTTTGACAAGGTCATGTTGAAGAAGAACATGGAAAGCTCTTCTAAAGCAATTGCTTTTTTTGTTTTGTAAGTACGTCATTGACAGGAGTTTTTCTACAAATAATTCTATTTATATTAGCTTTCTTCAGTCATAACGTGCTTTAAGCACCATATGTTGTCCTCATAGTGAGTTTACAGATTTTCAAAGGTTAGACGTTTTATTTGGGGTTCTCAATTATTACATTCAATTGTTCAAACTGAATGGTAATTTTTCCTTTTAGATCTTATTTTTGCTTTCAAAAGAGGTAAGTCTTTCAGTGTTTTTCTTTTTTTTTTTTTTTTTTTTTTAAATTTTTTCCCCTTCACCTCAAATCAAGGACAAAATGGCTTAGCTTCTGTTATGACAGCATCTGTGCTAAATGTATTTGACTCCTACTCTGCTTTCTTTTTCCCCAAGGAAGTGAGAAATGGCAGTAAGCAGAGTTTTAAAATTATTCTTTGAGCAGATCTGTGTGTGAGGTAGAGAAACAATGAACAGAAAGGATCTGAGAAATGATGATAACCACTAAACACTGAGTCTAAAACAGAAGAGGAGAATGTTAAGAATAGCTGTTTTAGGTCAGACACAACCATTGCTCTTGTCTCATGTCTCAAAATACAGCTAAAAGTGGAAGACTTACAAAGGGTAGAATAAGAAGTAAAATTTATATGAAACTCGCCCAGAGTCCTTTCATTTGTTGCCCAGGACTCTCAAGTTCACATTTTAATTTGAACTTGTCAAAGTTCCCCTTGGATCCATGTAACCTGTTAGCATCTACCTCATCTTGTCCCATAATGTCGTAACAACTTGTTATTTACGTTTTTATGCCTATTATCAAGGAAAACAATTCCCTGTAAAAGAGAAGGTAGGCATATTGTTGGAAAAAAACCACGCAGTAGGGAAATACAACCTACGTGGGTCCTTGTGCAGGGTTGGTGGTTCTGTGGAGCAGGAGTTGGTCTGTAGCTGTGTCTGTGCATGACTTCCCAAACTTCAGCATGCTCACTGTGGATGTCCCAGCTCAGTTTGATGTGTCTTGGGCCCTCAGGAAACTCACATGCACAAAGAGAAAGGGGACCACGATGCTTTCATCTGCATGGACGTGCAGTCTGGGCATAGCTAATGTGAGTTTACAGCATGGATAGACATCGTCTTCTGTTTACAGCTTTTGGTGTGCTAAAACTTTACTGCCTCTGGGGACTGGAGATGCCAGAAGCTGCTGAACTTTGCCTTGTGTTACAAGACTTCTAAACTCTACAGAGATCAATATTGCATAAGGACATAAATCATGCTTTTCTGCATTGTTGCAATATTTTAAAATATTTGCACGCTATTTAAATGGAAGTCATCTCAGGAATTTGAAGCATCAGTAAATGTGATCTCATTCAAGTTAAATAACAAACAACTTTTTTTTTTTTTTTTAAATTGCCTATAAATTGTCATGAGAAACAAGCAATACTTACACCACCTCCTGTGATATTTATGAATAGGAGTCAACTGATTTTGTGGAATTGGCCGTTCTAATCAGTGCTGTCCTGCCGTAAGAGTGAATTATCTCAAGGCTCAATACTTGATGTAAATTTATCTTTACAAAGCATTATCAGTGACAAAATTGTAAAAAGAACAGAAAATGACACAAAACCATTTTACTTTGTGACAAAAATATAATGAGATTTGAAAATGGCAACAAAAATTAATCCATTTTATGACAAACCTAAGATTTTAATCTTACAGAAGGACCTCCTTAGAGCCATGTATAAATACTATTAAAACACTGTTGAAAAGAACAGATGGCATTTTTTTTTCCAGAGGGTGATCTGCATGTGGATGAAGTACAGTATTATTAATGGTCATAAAATCATTTGCAAATATTTTAAACACAAGTATTAGCATATCTCACACTTGGCAAATGTCCTCCTTTGCAGGAAATTGAATTGTGGAAATGCATTTTCCTTGATACTAGACGTAATAAGGTAATTAATTAATTGAATGCTTGCTCATTTCCACCGAATGTTCAGGTAATGTTGTCAAACTGATGAAAAGTTAGGAAATGCAGAAAATTAATTATCAGATTTTAATGGCATTGTGCATTTCTAAATTGTCCTTTAACATGTCAGACTGCGATGGACATTCTGTATTGACACATTTTATAGATGTTCATTTGTTGTGTAAATACTGGATAATAAATTACAAAGCTGATAATGAAAAGACATAGAAAATACAGCACTATGATGTGAACTGATATTTTTCATCACTTTTCCTTGTCATTATTTCTTTTACAGGAACTGGATACTGATTGTACTGATGGACACTATTTAAGGTTTCGGGCAATGCTCAGCAACTAATGTTACTGTTAAATATAATTGGTATTAAGAATTAGAAATAAGTACAGCATGTCTCAGTTTTCCTTTTACTGAGAGCAGTGGTGTTCCACTCCTGATGTTCCAGAGGATTAGAGCAGAATCAGTCCCTGCAATGTTATTCATGGAGATGTTAGAGGAAAAATATACACATAAATTAAGTTTGCCATTTTCAAAGGATATTCAAATCTTTTTTTTTAATCTATTTTCTCATAAGACTGACTCCACCTTGTAATGGATTTTTTTTTTTTTTTTTTTTTTTTTTTTTTTTTGGTCAAAACTTCTTAG
>NW_010100675.1:0-30979 GCF_000699245.1 Pterocles gutturalis | reverse complement strand
CTTTCCCTAAAACTCCTGGAGGACCAGTGGAAATTAATTAAGTGGATGAAACTGGAACTTTACTCCTCCTTTTCTGCCTAATTAACTGTTTTTTTTCCCTAACTCTTAGCAACTTTAACTAGCACAGTTTCTCAGTTACAGCTCTTCCTCTCTGGTATCTTTTGCCTCTCCCCACTTTATTTTTAAACTATAACTTATTTCTAGAAAAAAACCCTCCCGTTTTTATCTTCCTGTCGCCAGCCTATCACAGGAAATCAATCAGTGAGAAATCTGATGGAAGACAACAGGAGAAGCAAAATCTCTGTAATTGTCTTGTGGCACAGTTTAGCCACTTAATGGGCTAGAAGGTTTTTGTCCCTGGGCTATTGGGATTGTTAGGGTTCCAAGGCTGACAATGGGCGGCTCCCAAAGCCATCTCTTTGAAGAGAAGACTGTAGCTCTGAAGAGCTGGCCAAAACCAGTATTGGGGTACTAGGGACTGCCTGGGTTTGGTTTTTTTTTTTTTCTCCTGAGCACTTTAACCGTGATCTGCTTGGTACCACAGTGACCTTTTGCCAGCAATGTAGAAAAAATGCTAAACAAACGTGTACTGTAGAATACTTGAGAAGCTGTATTAACTTTGACAGGACTAGCACTGCTAAATGTTAAGTACTTGCTTTGGGGTGTTGAGTGAGGGTTTCACTGCACCTGGTTTCTCAAAGGGAAAACATACACATAGATCCATACAGATAGGTAGAAATAGATATGCAGTAATGAAGATATGGTGTAGTCAATTCATCTTTTGTTCTGCTCTGAAGAGAATAAAGACAGCATCACGAGACTGCCTACAAAAGTCAACAATAAACGACTCCATGCTTTTCATCACTAACCTTATGGTTATTTTTGTGTCTATCACAGGTGCAGTTGGTACTAAAAGCTTAGAAATGAGATAGCCATGGTTACCATGCTGCAGGGACATCAGTAAGCATTTGTATGCACCGGGTTCCTCGGTGGGGTAAAACCAAAAAAAAAAAAGCTTAACTTTTCTGACAAGAGATTTGATTTATGCTGAAATAGCATGAGTTGCAAAAATAACACAACGGACTCCCCAAGGAATGTGTCTGTACCTGTTATCTTTTCTCTTTCTATGTGTAGCTGTGATCAAATGGCACATCACTTCTCTTTTCTGACCTGTAATCCTTTGGTTCTCAGCCATAAGACATTTAACTCTCCAACATCACTGTCCTTGAGGTTCTTGCATCCATGGTACCCACTTTTAGCACTTTGTGTGCCTTCTGTGTTAATAATGAGTTTTACGTCACTGCAGTGATACTTATTTGTTGTACCTTAGTAATCCATGATTATGTGGGGAAAAAAAATGAAAATAAACCCTACTTTTTTATTTGTGTACTTCTCATTCAAATACTCTACAAGCTAGACTTTTGTCCTTAACCTGAATCAGGAAAACCTCTCTGATATTTAGCAAAATTGTTCCTACCCATTTATGTGACATTTCTCAGAGAAAAAGGACTACTAATTAGCAAACAATTTCTCTGACTTTCTTAAGCACTTGAAATCTCATTCAAATGTATTCAGTGAATGCCCCAGTTTATAATACTTAAGGAAATGAAAGAGCATAGAAAACAAAATTAAATAAAGCAGCAAGAAGCAAGGTTGAGATCAGTGTCTCAGGGCTAAAGATGGAAGCTTGTATTTAAAACACGAGAAAAAGTATCAATAGGCTTGACCATGTGCAATTTGGAACAGTTGCACAAACCTCCAAGTCTGAAGGTTTGTGTACCTGTTTGTAATGTGAAGAGTAATGTTGCAGATGTTTGCAAGGAAACACAGCTGATTAATTCTCCCTCTCTACTAGTGCCCGTCGGTTTCGTAGACTAGACTTACGCCACTACTGCAGAAGTCTGAGAAAAAGGCAAATACAGGATGGGAATCTTTGCAAACCTGTCTGAGGCTTACTAATGAAATGTAGCAAATTAAACATTTCATGGAGAGGCAGGTATTAGCTTTCTACTTGTTAATGTTATTTAACCCTGACGGTTCTTGCTGGCTTTAGTTGCTTCATATGGCTTATTAACAAGATTGTACGTCATGCCATTATACTAAACAGTAATGGCGTGGGATTAACTCATTGACTTCTGCCTTACTCAGTGGGCCGGCCATATGATGCTGCCATATGAGATTCCTGTTGAGACAGCCAAAGGCAGCCTGAGATGATCAGCACGCCAGCAAATCCCGCCTGTGATATTTGGGCTCCCCTAACAAGGACTTTTTGAACGATTTCTCTGTCTGTCATCATCAAGGACAGATATTGCTGCAAGAACAGATTGATTAAGTGATGGAAAATTTCTGGAAGCTGCTTGTTTGACTCTGTACCAAAGATTAGCAAGGACACATGTTTGTTTCTCGCTCTTAGTGCCTGTATCTGAACTTGGACTTGCTCCCACACTCTGTTAATGCGAAGGAAATTTGGATTGAAATATGGGCTTGGGCCTATGCTCAAAATGCAGTTCATAGGTACCGCTGTGAATAAGTCATTTAACATATTAACCAGGGTATTGTGGAGTATCCTTCTATAAATTAATGCTCTATACTATGTAAAGTTATTCTGTTCATGTTGTGTGATATACTCTCAATTTATTTTGCAATGTGAATTTAATATAATTTTTGAGTTTTCAGTCTTTCTTACATATTTTACATTGGATGCACTAGTTATTCTTGGATTTTTTTATGACTAGATGACTTTTCAAGACCTTTTGCTGTCACTCCTGGCATATAGGAGTTTAGAAGCTGGTTTCCACGGATTTTGTATGTTGGGATTTTAAATTAATTTTCCACAAATGCTCATATCATTAGAATTAGATAATGAACTATTTGTTAAAAACAAACAAACAAACCAATGGTTAGTCATTGTTATTTTATGCAATTTTAATTTTCTGTGAACTGGCCTTTATGGGACTAAAGAACACATATATCGCGTAACTTAGTAAAAACAGTTTCACAAAAACAGTAAAAGGAAAGTAAAAAAGAAAGGAACCATAAAATTCCCCAGGTGCCAACTTCATTGCTGATCCTTTATATGACTTTGATCTAACTGTTTTCTACTGAGAATAAAAAAATTTGAAGTGATGAGGTCAGTAATCTAATTTTGCCTGAAGCAATCAGACAAACACAATGCCAAAAGCAAAGTGAATATTCTGCAAAGATAATAGGTAGAAGCTAGAAGCTAGAAATTAGTCATTCAGGGCTGGAACCAGCTCAACCAGGGGCTTACTCAAACAGCTTTCAAATCCTTTTCAGGCTCTCTCCAACTCTTGAAGTATCAAAGATTGTACTAAATACCAATATATATTTTTTCCTGTCATTAATTTTTCAGTCCAGTCTGGAATAGTTATTGTAATTACATTTTCTGTGAAAAATCACAATGATATCTCCAAAGACAATGTGTGTTGATTAAACACCAGGAATCAGAATGAAACATCTGCATGTAACGAATTCTCTTTCGGCAATAAACTTCAAAGAGCTATGAATGAAAGATGTACCTCTTTGTATAGCCTGTGTCTGTGAATGTGTAAAATACATGTGCATTTAAATCTATGAGAGGAGTTACAAAATGTTTTCTATTTTTCGCAACACTCTTTGTGTATTTATTTTTCCAAAAAATTTTTCCAAATTAAGAAGAGCCAAATAAGGGACAGTGAGCATATCTCAGTCACTTAAGAGAATGTTAGATAAAGAGAAGATAACTTGGTATCCAGTTATCAAGGTTGTACCAGTACTTGTTGCTTGATGGTCTGTGATGCTTTCTGTGATGGGAATGTGGCATTCACCCCTTCTCCATGTAACTCCCACTATGCAATTCTAAAAAAAAAAAAAAAGAAAAACAAAACAAAACAAAAAAAACCCAAGCAAACCAAACAAATAAAAAAACCAAAACAAAAAACCCAAAGCTAGATGTATTTTTAAATTACCACAGTGGTTTTCATATTGTTTCAGCATATCATTTCTTTGCAATTTCGGTAAAAAACAACATTGTTATTTAATGAGGATGGCTTTGAAATTATCTAAAAGCTACATGCTTACATGGAGACTTCTTTATAATTAATATATATTTTTTAGGCTATAATACAATTTACTAATTACACCAATTCCTCCTACTTGTTGGAAGGCACCAACGAAACACAGTTTAATGCCTGTAAATATTTATTTATATTTTCTGTAGAAGGTACCTGAAGTAACTTTAAATAATTAAGAAGAAATTAAGTCTGAAGAAGTTCAGCTCAGATTGCTGGATTTATCAGATTGAATTTGATAATGTCATTTACCTTCTGCCCTGACCTCCCTCCCCACCCCCCCCCAAAAAAAAAAAAAAACAAAAAACAAAAAACAGCAGCATCACCATCAGTGATTTCTCCTCTGAAAGAAGGATCACGAACACCAGCCTGTTAGGTCGTCACCAATCTGTTAGCAGGGAGGTTCAGTGCTCGGAACAAACCTGAGCTGACGTGAGAGTGGCTGTGGGTCCTAACAAGTGGATGGCTCGCACAGACCATCTTGACAATGTACAAACCACAGACTTCATGTGTTTCTAATTGGATGGTACTTGTAATTCTGGTATATACACTTGTAAGATTAAAGAAAACACTAATGGTGCAGGGTGTGCAGGTGCTTGGCTTAGGTACAGAATGAAAGCATAATTAAAAGATGGTAAAGCAGAAAGTGGAGTCTGTCCATCACTAATTTAATTTAAGAAAATATGAACATAATGCTTCAAAACAGCAAAAATGGTTATTTGAGCAGCATGGGGTGCAGACTATTCACCAATTTACCAGTCCTGTATGGAATGACTCAATGGTATTATCATCTGGATGTTATTTTAATCTTTTAGTTTTCCCTTTTGTTGCATGCATAAACTGTTCTGATACTTGTATTTCTGTGCTTCATATCGTGCGCGACCATTGCACAACTTTCTGATGTCACCTCTGCTACCTGCACTACTGAAACAATAAATAAGTCATTGGAAGCAAAGTCAGGTTCTGAGAACTGTCAAATGGGGCTCGTTGCCACAGAAACTACTCCTTGCACTCTGCAGGTTCAGTGAGTTTAATTTCATTTCTTATATTCCGAAAAAGGTGGAATTCCTCTCCTGAAAAATGAAAAACCCTGAGCAACTGGAAAGTAGAGAAACAAACACCGTGACACCTGCTCCACCTTTTCATTAGACACAGGACCATGTAACCCCACAGGGCACTGAGACTGATGACGTGGGATGTTACTGTTTTCACTGCATGGGGAAACTATATTTTTTTCCATCCATTTCCTCTGTTCAGTTTGTGTGTCATCAGGTTGCCTTCTTGCAGGCTTGGTTTGAAAGCTGAACTCTTTTCCTAGTCCCAGTGGCATAGGAAGAGAACCCTGTTACCAAATCATCGTGTCCACAGGTCTCTCTAGAATCCACCACACAGCCATTGTGCCATACAGAAACTTTGGAAACATTGGCTTGTAATAATTCATTTATTGTTTTGTAATGATTAATTTAGTAAAAGCTTAAAATAGCTCAAAGGAAACGTCAGGCGAAAGGGCACTTACTGCACCAAATGAAGACAGATGACAAACCAAAGCCATTCTTAAAATACAATGGAAATGAAGAGAGCACTTGATTCTAGTGGTGTGAGCAAGGAGGATTTGAAGTTTATGTCATGCTCTCTTTCTCGAAAATGAGAATACCCACCTTCATACAGACTTACACTGCTCCTTAGAGAAACAGGTCTGTGGTACAGAAGAGAAAAAACTGAAGTGAACAGGGTAGACACAGAAGAAAAAGATTAACTAAGGAGAAAATGATTTATTTTTCACTGTGTCTCGTATTCGATATTCTTAAATGAAACTCATTTCATCTTAGTACTCTGCAAGGCTTTGCAGAAGTCCTGTGCTACAAAATCTCTTGTGTAGTCAAAAAACATATGAGTTAAACATATACTGGAGAAAATAACAAAGATATTAAATGGTGCATTGGCCTAAACCCATTTTTCTTCTTACTGCACAACTATGCTTTCCACCTGTTGTTTCTTATCATGATGAATTTTACTGCAATCATTATGGACATCCTTTCAAGGGAGATGATTGTTTTTAATGAAGGGGAAAAAAATCTTTGCTACTTGAAATATTAAAAAGTCAGGTATTTTTAATAAATGGCAAGTAACTTTATAAAAAGAAATATGCTTTCTGTCATTTCACAAATTGTTGAGATTTGCAAATTCTTTCATCACAGTGCACTTATTTTAATCTTCCTGCAATAACTGATGCTCATGGGACATACACAACCCCCTTATTGATCTAAGCTGAAGATTTGGTTCTTAAGCCACCTTTTAAAGCAAAGATGACATTGTTCTATGTTTTATGATTTATTTTTTCGTCAATAAAAATTCAGGAAGAGTAGTAAAGCAAGATTGCATAATAATAGAGTGGCTTCTTTAGTCTTCTTGCTTGTAAAAACCTAGATAAAAAGTTACATATATATATATGTATGTGTGTGGAAATGAACAAAACCATGAGAAGCACTAGTGATTTTTGGCATTCCCATGCTTCTGAGCTACCCCTGAGTGAACGTGGAGATTCGACTCTACACTGGAGGACCAGAATACTCTCCTCAGCTAGCAGCTCCAAGGGTGCTTCACAGTTGCACCTTAACTCCAACTTGAGGCAAGATCTGTCTTTAAACCTGCTCTTTGTTATGCCTGACATGGAAGGAACTGTGATGCCTGGGCCTGTCTGGATGGGACCTCAGTGTCGATGAGGTGAGGGACCATGGGGTACATGACAGAGTATGTTACCTTTCCAGTTTAGCCACCTGGGTACATGAGCCAAGAAAATAACCAATTTAGGTGTTTCTATGCATAATAACTGCAAGTGTCTTTTCCTCTCCCTTACTCCCTACTGTGGGCTCTAAAAAGGAAGAAGGATTTGAGCTTCATCCTGAGGGAAGATAACAATGTACTACATTCTATGTGTATTTTTTAAAACAGGATTTTGGTTAATTTTACATTTCTCTCAGTCTACACAACTTTTAGGCAGCCAATTAGATGACATTTTGCACAGCTCGAAAAATAATTGGCTCCTTTTGATTAGGGAAAGTGTGCAAGAAATGCAGGACTCCTATTGTAGTTAGCCCTCTGTTCATTGCTGTTGACTTTCCCTTTATTAGCTTTTTGAGTAAGGCTTCCCCAAAATAGCAAGTTGAAAATTGGATTTGTTAGACCTCCATTCACTGCAGGATTCAATGAGCTTTCTAATGGATTTATACTGATTTCCCATAAAATATCAAGCCCATTAATGGGAATAATTGTTATGAAGCATAAACCAGTATAAATACCTGCTTTAAATACTCCCCACTTTTTCTGGAATGTCAGACATAAATGGTAGCAGGATATTAGGAAACCATAAATAAAAAACATTAAAAAATTACAATAAAATTATTAATCTCTTTTACTCCATCAGTCATTGTACTAACATATACAATCAGTATCTGTTATACTGTACTCCTTTCTTTGAGCTGTTCCACATGAATTGAAAAAAAAAACCTATCCATTTATCCTGGATGATCAAAGAGAGGCAGAAGTTTGCCCTTCATAACCCCTTTGCCCTCTTGTCCCCTTCAAAGGAGAATGGGACACGACCTTTTTGATTCCTTTTCTCATTGCTCCTGCAGATCCAAAACTTACTAATAAAGGGATTATTTACATTGACACCCAGGGAACCCTCTTCAATGAAGTGTCACATCTCTGAGGGAGAAGAGGCGACCATCCTAGCAGAAAGACTAGACAATCCAAGAGTTTCATGCTCACTTATTGCTTAAACTGGTCTTGCCAGAAGACCAGTCAGTTATCTTTGCAAAGGAAAAGGGACCAAAAGAGATGCGATTCATCTGATCTCAAATGTCTGTTCGATATTTTCCTTTGAGACATTTGTCTAGGCCAAGCCCATTCATATACATAGCAAAGAAAAGTGAGCATGATAAAGGGATGGAAAGTTAAGTATCACTTGACGATATCTGTTAAAAGTGGATGGGATGAATTTTCTCCTGAAGTTTCCTATAACTTTTCATTGACAATACAGGGTTCTAACTAGGGGTCCTGACTTATGCATAGTTATTTTCATAGTTATAGTCAGATGACATTAAGATTATTTGAAGGAATGGGAGTTAAACTTGTAAAACCGGAAGGAAAGAAATTTGAGGGAATTTAGTTTGCTAAACGAGTTTTTTCAGTAGAAACCAAACCATACCTACTCTGTTCCTGCTGTACCAAATGTGCATTTAAAAACTGTCAATTACACAAAGGGGCATATTTCCTTCATTGATTTAATAAATTGTAGAAACCCAATTTGCTGTCAAAGTAAAAACAATTTTTTAAAGAATGGTAGATTTGCTAGGCTAACAAGGACTGGGTAGATCCCGTAATAAAGAACAAAGCCTTGAAATCCTAAATTGTATAATGAAGGACAAACTTTGGCATCTGCAGTATCAAAAAATTCCTGGAGACAGGGCATTAACTTAGTCTTTCTGCATCATAGTTCACTTAGGGAAAAAGAAGAAAAAATAATGATAGCTTGAATTATTTTTTAGCTCTGGCTTCTGCCAGTCATCCCTTCATTCTGCATCTCAGCAAGTGCTTTCAAGTGGGTTGCTACTTGTTATCTTGCATGTCTATACAAGAGGATTAATACACCATCCAATTAGAAATATATAAAGCCTGTGGATTTGTCTGTGCTCGAGACAGCCTGTGAGAGCCATCCACTTGTTAGGACCCACAGCTGTTCTCACGTCAGCTCAGGTTAGTTCCCAGCGCTGAACCTCTCTGCTAACAGATTGGCAATGACCTAATGGGCTTGTGTGATAGTTCTTTCAGAGGAGAAATCACAGACTGCACAGCACTGATCGTCTAGCAAGAAGAAAAACACATTCTCCAATTTAATTTGATTTTAGTAAGATAGGAACCTGAGCTGACCAGTTTCTGACTTAATTTCACCTTGTTTATTTATTTAGAGTCCTCCTCACTGTAAACTATCTTTTACCAGCAGGAAGTTCATGAAGTAGAACATCTTACACATTCATTTTTGGTTCTAGAAAATCTAGAGTTTTTATTCTGAAAAGACCAAACCTGCATTCTCTAGTGCTTGATGTTATGATCCTGGATCTGCCCTAACACATATCAATATTTTGTATGCATTTTTGTGCTTTGCACACCAATTTATTTGCCAAACTACCACTTTAAAAATATTACTTCTAAGAAAAATATAACATCTAACATCTATTACATGAAACTATATTAAATGTTTTCTTATTACCATACTAATTAAATGAGCCAAAGAAGTAGGATTAAATTAATTTTAGCAGTAATAATAAGAATTTTGCATTTGAAAGTATTAGTGGAACAGATTAATATACTTTCATACATGTCAAAGTGCTTGGAAAAGGTAGGGAACTACAACTGTTCTCCCTTCACAAACATGGAAACGTGTGTGCGCAGGGCATTGCTCTGCATTTTTTGAGGGGTGACATGCAAAGTGCTACTTTGAATAGCTGGGCAGGCTTAGCATGTTCCACCTGGAAGAGCAAAGGCTGGAGGAGAAAAGGGGAGAGAGAGATCTGCAGAATCACTTGTAGCAAGAAAGTGAATCAAGATCAACAGTACACTGTCCCACCCATAACCAAGAGCTGGGGTGGGGGGCAGTCCCAAAGAAAGGGTGGCATGGGATAGTATGGATGCATATTTTGCATGGGCTCCTGTAGCAATTGGATGTGCACGTGGAACGTAGTTTTCTCCCTAAGTGTCTGTTCATGACCACTGTTGGAAAATAATACTAAGCTGGATAAACTCCTGTGCAGAATCAATGTAGTTTTTGTGGTGTTTGTGTCTGATACTTAACCAAATGGTAATGCTTCACAGATAAGAAAATAATTACATTGCAGGACAATGGAATTTCAAGTTCTAAGCAACTTATTACCAGCAACTAAAATTGAAATTTATGTGCGCCAAAAAGAAATTGTTTAAAAGAAGCAACATAAATTAATATAAGTTTTCAAGATCATGCATTTTAAATACTGAATTATTGTTAAAACTGATTGCTGAGGTTTAATAAAAATGCTGGAGATAAGAACAGCTGCTTAGTAATTATTCAAAAATGCATATGCTATAAATGAGTCATTCTTATTAGTTTATTAAACATGGAAGGTCTGCTCAAGCATTTAATTGGCTTTAAAGGAAACAGCTATGAGGAAATTCATTAGGTATTAGTTAATTACCAAACAAAGTAATTGGCACTTAATAACTATTTCGGTTGATATCTTTGTTGGCCTTGTTCTAATTCGCTATTTCATCAGCATGTTTTATATACAGGATGATGGCTGGAATTTACAGTACAGCTGTTTCCCTAAGAAAGTACAGTGATCTGTCATCCGTGAGCAGGAACTACAGGGGCATGAGGAGACGTAACGTACATACTGAAATCATGCTGTGAGAGAGGAGATGCATACGTCTCTAAACAAGAGCATGACCCAGGACTCGCCATTCCCAGGGCTGCAGCCCAGCAATTAAACCACTCGGATGGAGGAAGGCAGAGCTGATTGATGAGACACCTGACACAGCACAATCTTTGGCTATCAACCTGGAGCACAGGTACGACTTGCAAGGGAGTGTTCCCGCTCTACGACTTAAAGAAAATAACTTATCTTTAAAAACCAGGTTAGGGGTTGAACATGACACGGGAACCTAATTCTCAGAGGAGAGAAGGTCAGCATCAGGACAAATGTCAGATATCCCTGGATTTCTTCAGCCTAAAGACAAGGTCAGTCCTTCCTTACACAGTCCTGCCATGCCAGTATGGTCCTGGGTATGAACAAATTCATTAAGTATCCGTGAAAGTGAGCACTGACACACCTTGTGAGGGATCTTGAAGCTTAAGCTCTACGTCAGGTTGCAGCCATCCCCATCCTGCTAAGATTCTGCTTTACATTATGAAGTCCTTTTGTGGAACTGGGTCTACATAACACGTGAACTTCTTCTTCTTCCCAGAAGAACAATTACATAAATTACAAAAAATGTAACCCCATATCAGAATTGTCTTGGACAGTCATATTTTTTGCACTTTAAAGTACTTTTTAAAAGCAGTGGCCTTCCAAAGTAGTGTGCAAACACTTGATCCAGAAGCATCACATTGATAAATGGAAAAAAGAATTGTATAGAAATTCTACCTGATGGGTGCTGACATTACAGATATTCGATCTGATAAAAGAGCTCTTCCAAATCTTGTCTGAATTTAATTTTGCCTATAAGGTAAGAAAAGAATCTTCTTTTTAAACCATTTATTCTATCACACCGCTCACACTAAAAAGGTATAAACTACAGTGACATCTGTTAACACTACTATAATTAATTAAAAAACTTACAGCTCAGAACATGTTGGAACCTTTTTGACATTAATGTCCTTCCCATGACCATCTCCTCAATATGTTTGGACAGAACCATTTCTCTTCTTTATGTAAAAATAGCAGCAAGACACTCAAACTAAAACATTGCAGAGAGACTACTGGAGTTCTTGTGTGATTATGGTCATTTGGCTTAGTGCCAGCTAAAGCCACCTGAGGTGTAGTGTAATTGCCCAAACCTGCAATGCCTGTCATGTTTTATTTGCTAAGGGTCTATCAACATTATCACTATAAATCCTAATTAACAATGACAGAAAAGTGATGCTCACGTTAACATGTATGAATAGGTGTAGGTATGTACATATGCATAAGGTGTGTGGTGTGTATCATACGTATGTGTACATATTTAGAGTTTGTTTCTGTATGCAGTGTGTCTATTATTCTATAGAACTCAAAATATATACCATACATAAAACTGTATATGCAATATATTGTAAAGTACATATAAATACAAAGAGATTTTTCATATATATACACACCTTTTGTTAATATCATAGATACGTGTGTCGTATTTATGTCTGTGTATAAACTGCAGTCTGTTTGTACCTGTGTAGAAATAGGAACTTCATTAACAATACATAGGATTCTATGGTGTTAATCCATTCTGTGTTAATTAATGTTTTGAATGCTCATGAAACATAATCTTCAGCCGGAATATATATTTTTTACTAAAATTTGCACAATGGAATTTATTTTGAAAGACCTGCTAGTGCAATGCTTAGCTACTTTAGAAATAGAATCTAAATGCTACAAATATCAAATTAATAGTGTTTAACATCTGATAAATGACAAAATAAAACATATATTTAAATATTTGCTCCTTCTTAGTAGCATGCTGTCTTCTCAAGTATCACATTAACAAGAGAGGAATAATATATGAACTTCAGACAAAATAAAGATGGAATGTAGTATAATAAGGCATCAAAGAACAGTGCAACTTGGAGCAGGTGAAAGGAGGATTTTTTTGGAGTTAAGAGAGACTGCAACTGTGACGCTCAAAAAATATTTCAAGGGCTCAAATTTTCCTGCTTCATAGGAGTTGAGATGAGGATACATTGTTTAATATTAATGAATATTTGCTTGAAAAGTATGATGTTGAGCTTACTTGGAGAACAAGGAACATCCTGTTAACCAGATCACCTACACTATTGCACTCATTTTTCTATCAAACAAGAGTCAACACCTCGTCCCCTTTGTGACAGTTGAGAACTGAAAAATATCTGTTTCAATACAAAAGCCAGTTGATCCTAAATGCCAAAGTAAGTTATATCGGAATAAAGATATCCAAAGACTTATCCGAAAGTCCCACATGTTTCCAAATAGCCCTTGTATTCAGTGGGGAGCTATTTATATGTGTGGTGTCCTACTTGCCATCCCGTTTGGACTACTCTACATCATTTCAGCAAGATAGTTTGTCCAGACAGGCTAGTTACAATATTGAGTCACTGACATTCTCGTAGATAACAAACAAAATAAAACAGCTCCCTACAATTCCTTCTGCACAACTGTGACGGCATTTATCAAAGCCTGAGCTATAGGGCTGTGATTGTAGGTACTGATTTCTTCACCTTGGCAGCCAGGCTCTGGCAGTGCTGCATCATTTACTCTTCAGGGACTGAATTATCGTGACCCGTCAGGACAATGCAATGTGAAACAGAGATAGCAACGGCTTTCCACCTATCAATTAAAAGTATAGGTAGTGCAATTTTCAGCACAGTGTGTTGTATTCTAAGATCTATAATAAAAGGTCTTTCCTTGGCAAAGAGACTTTATTCATGTTTCCCTTTAAAGTCTATATTACTGAATGACAAATGAATGAGTGGATCTAAGTCCAAACTATTAAATAAACCTCTATAGGTGACAAACAGTCACACATTGCTGAGTTTGTTTGCATGAGTTTATCCAAAATGAGCTTCTGATTCAAATTAATGAACTTACTATGGTTTAGACATAAATCAAATACCCAGTCTCAAAGATACAGGGAAGCCCTCATGTTCTACAGGTAGTCGGATATCCAGAATGCCTTGTTTAGAGATGGCTGATTTAATTTTTAATACCTCTGATCTCTGACATAACACAGAGATAGCAGACAAACTTGAGATGACATCAGGAGCTTATGCTCATCGTGCATCACTTCAAAGACATCTCTCTCTGAATGCCATACCAGCCCCACAGGTGTTTCTGTTGGTATCCAGAGGCTGGATAGTCCATACGACAGGGGATAGCCTCGATTACTGTGAATAATCTGGCCCGCTGGAATGGGTGCAGCACTAAGCTTTGCAAAAGGGAGGGTGGTATGGAGCATGCAATGGGGGATTAAAAAAAAAAATTGTTCAATTGGTTAAGCATTGGCCTGCAATGTACCAGAGGCATGGGCACACTTGGATTGGTGATACATGTTAAAATGATTCTTCTTTTTCCCTGTCTTCCTTTCAGGAAGAAGACTCAATGAGCAATGATTCTAATAGGAAGCTGAGCCTTAATGATTGAAGAGAAATACCTATGAGGTCACGTTGCTATTTATCATTAAAATATATTTGTTTTTTACGAAACAGAACTACAGAAAACAAACTTTTCATCTGTTGCTCCAGTGTTTTTTACACTTTATGGAGCAGGTTATTTGTGCTGCCTTAGGAATGTCAAGCTGAAACCTGACAGATGGCTGATCTCCTATTTCTTTGAATGTACCCTTTAAACATTAAGACTACATTAAAGATTCTTGACACCAGCAACGCTGAATATTTTCATGCTGTTTACAGCCTGAACTGTAACAGGCAGGTTCAGTGTTAACAGCTATTTTTTTTAAAGAGCTTGAATCAAAGAGCAGATGTCGCCTGATGAAAGAGTTGCAGGTAATAAAAAGACATATACAGAAAAAGACATTGTTTTTCAGGAAGCGCTATTACTCAAATTTACAAACATTATTCATACCAGATAGTTATATTATTCTCTTCTGGGAGCCACTGAAAATGTTTGACAGTACCCACTTGGTTAAAGAATTTTGAACCACACAAGCTACGAAGAGTGTAATAGACTGTTTTGTATTTGCACCCTTTACATTGAGGGGAAGAAAAACCCCCCAAATGATCAAACAAGCCCACCCCCGCAGCCAAACTAACACCAGTTTCTAAGCAAGCAACTAACAAATAACTGTGGGACTATGAAACTGCTGTTACTCTGAGAAGAATGGGTCTACGATATCACAGCAAATGAGATCCTCTGATTTTTTACATTGTCACGGCACAGATTAAGCCATCTTGATTTACACCAGCTGGGGATCTGGCAACATACATATATATATATCCTCCTCTCTGCCCCATGGAGTTTTCTGTGCCTCCATAAGAGACAAGGGCCACCCAAGCACATACCCTGCTTTTCCCTTGAAACACCTGCTGAGACTCACCTGCATAACTACAATAACTCTTGTCAGCTGGTAGTTTATGTTTAAGAGGCTTTAAAAGGCCTTTAAAATTCTCACATGTGCAAAATGATGCTTCATTTCACTACTACCATCCTTCTAAGGGTGGCTATTCAATATGGTACAACATGGGGTCATTATGACCCTCTTACACCATAGGATAAAATACTGCAGCAAAAAGTGTGTGACCAACAAGGACCCACACACTGTGTATTGCATTAAGCCTAGCTTAAGCAGCAGTGAACCCTAACTTATTGTGATTTATGGAAGCAATATTAACTTGTCTGGTTTAGAAAGTTGACATGGCAGCTGCCTCCTCCGGTAAATCTCCCTGTGATGATAAAGTTATTCTAGCACTTTCTCCTAATTGACGTTGACCACATACCCTCACTGGGAGCCACTGGAGCAGATGCTGGGACATCTCTCAAATACTCTTTTCCTGACAGAAATTTCTTTCTTCCAGTACCCATCTTGGTATCCCATAAAAGGAAGAAATTTCAGACATGGTGTATACATCCTTTACCCCAGATGGGAAAACAAAGCAGTGCTATATCAACTGCATGAAAAAGCTGTTATCATAGAGACAAATAGATGGTTATAATACAGTGAAGACAAATAAACTGCAGCATGCTTTCACTGAAAGTGCAAAGTTGGAAAACAGATAAATCATTTCTGAAATAAATTGAAATTTATAAATTAATAATATCACAGAATCACAGAATCACAGAATGTTAGAGATTGGAAGGGACCTCGAAAGATCATCTAGTCCAATTCCCCTGCCGGAGCAGGACACCTAGATCAGATCACACAAGAACGCATCCAGGCGGGCTTTGAATGTCTCCAGAGAAGGAGACTCCACAACCTCTCTGGGCAGCCTGTTCCAGTGCTCTGTCACCCTCACTGTAAAGAAGTTTTTCCTCATACTCAAGCGGAACCTCCTATGTTCCAGCTTGAACCCATTGCCCCTTGTCCTATCACTAGATGTCACAGAGAAGAGCCTGGCTCCATCCTCCTGACACTCACCCTTCACGTATTTATAAACATTAATTAGGTCACCCCTCAGTCTCCTCTTTTCCAGGCTAAAGAGACCCAATATGATGCATACATTCAGAATACTCTTCGCATTGTACCTGAAGTATATATCTGGTATATAGCAAACAAAATAACTAATAAAAATGTAATAGGGTATCATGTTTGGAAGCCTTTTTGTCATTCATGGTACCACTCAACTCTGAGTATATCACAAATACCAGAGAATGCCAGTAAAGACAGGAAGGGAGAGAGAATCTGTCTTTGCATTTTTGTATCAATCCTATAGTACCAAAAAATATTACTCCCTCTGTATTATAGTTTATCTTACTCATGACCCATAGGTGTCAAAATACTCCTTCAAGCAGAAGTGATTTCTCTGTTTAAAGCAAGTGTGCCCTCATCCCCCAATTTAGGGCTACCAATCAGACTGTATAATCTTGACATACTCAAACTAATTTTTCAGTTACAAATCTCAAAAGGCTTGTGTGGCAGCCTTTGCCATCCTTAACCAGACTCAGTAATGCAGTAAACTTTGAATAGACCAACTCAGTCAATACGCACTCAGAGGGTGAACTATTCATTATGAGAGTATCAGCAACTAGCCCTAGGTGAGCAGCATAACAAATATCCCACTTTAACATTTCTCCACACTTTTTCTAGTTCACTGAAACTTCCCATTTTTCTTTTCAAGAAAGAAGAAAATCCAGAAAGTGGATTTTTCTGAAGTATATCGGTTTCACGGAGGCTTTTTGCCTAAATCAGTTCTTAAATTTTTAAGTTTAAGCAAGCTGGAAATATCTTGAGGTAAAACACAACGAATGTGTGAAGCAGAGAATATGAATAAAGAAATACAAATGGTTATGAATATAAAAGTCAGAGAGGCAAAGAACGGTTTTCATTCAGCGTGATCAACCAAGCACAAAGGCTGATTCAGTATGAATGGGCATGAGTGAAGCAGCGTAAATGGAAGTCAATTCGACTATCAACAGAAGATTAGGAATGTGCAAGGCGGACTCTGACAGGGTATTTATAAGTATGTCAGATTACAGATTACGATGAGAAAGGAATTTTAACTTTTTTCATACAAAAAGAAAAAACATTCTGCTTCCTCAGAATGCAAAGTTCCATTTTGTGAACAAGTTCTTTACTCCAAGTCAAGTGTGCAGGAAAAATTAAGCCCATTCATACGTATGTGTCACTGTCCAACACACACTTGTTTGAAATACAATGTGTGAACATTAAATAGATTATTGTAAAAAATCAAATATGAACAATGATTGTATGTGAACAATGCAATCTATGAAATGACAAGTAAAATACACGGATAAAATTTTGATTTTTTTTAAACAATGGTAAAAAACAGAAGAGTATAAGACACACTAGGAAAAATGTAATTTTTACTCCGCATTTAATATAATTTTCCAACACACAGTACAAGTTTCATGATTCTTGTTTTTACCTGGACAGAATGAGATGTCCTAAGTGTCCAGGCCCCTAGGAAAGTATCCCTGTATTAAATTGCTAGTGTTTGGAGATGTCTTCAACACAGAAATCTGAAACTGTAAAGCTTGCTTACCCCAGAGGACTAAGGGGTTCCTCAGCTTTAAGCAACATGCATATCTTGACATTTTGAGAAGAGTGGGAAACAAACATAGCTACGGTCTTCTGGCCTTTAACGAAAAAAGATTCTTTTAAAATAAACACTTCCTCAGTATTTAGGAAGATGCTCCTGATGCTATACATGCATTTTTCTTCATATAAATGGAGTTCTTTGTACTCTTGGAGATTAATTGAACAGGTGTTTTTTTCACTTCTGAGCTTTTGCAAATAACCAGTAGGTGAGACTACATAGACCTACAACCAGAAAAGGTACTATTATATCACCTTTTGCAAAGGTATTATTATTGCTATTTTATTACCAATGATACCAGGGAGTCAAATTTCTTCAGTCTGATTTTATACAGCCATACATGTATATACATGTGTACATTTGCCCTCTGATAACTTATTTTAACAGTTAACAGTTAGAGGATGCAACCGATATCCTGTACTTTTAAGTGTTTGGCTGTGGTAGGATTTTTGTATCCATCCATCCACACCATCCGACAACACTCAATTTCTCCTTCTGTCATCTCTAAGTACAAAAAACTTTGGACAGAAGTTTGGTTTAGCTCTATTACCTCCTCTATTTGAAGTAGAAATAGAATTTAAGGGAAACATGATGTATTTTAATCACATTTTGATTATTATGAATTACAGGAACTTCCACCTATGTTTGGGAAGCATGAGTAAAATGAGGTTGCCTTTTTTTCCTCTAAAACCATTGTTAGTACATCCACCTTCATACATAACGCCTTGCTGAAGAACAGCCTGTCTTATTTACAAAGACAGAAAATCTAGAAAAATAAATTAAGATTTAGATTTTTAACTTGTGATCAATTTGTGAAACCTGATGCCAGCTGAATTTCTATTTGATATTCATATTACATTTAAGGTGCAAAGAAATAGAAGCCACAACATCAATAACACAAAGCTAATGTATATGTCAACTCTAATATTACACCTGTACTACTGGAATTCTTGGTTCAATAAAATCTCTCTATGTTTAACCATGATATAAGCCTTAATACCAGGGCTAACTTTTCACGGTATATCTGAGGGTTGGTGCATCGTTTTTCTAAATCACCTAGATGGTTTCTGTGCTATAGATTGAGATTAAGCCTTCTAAGGCAAAAAGGGGTTGTTCTGGAGCTGTCGTTCTTTGCTGTAAGTAATCTCCACTGTTTGTGTCCCAGATCCCCGAGCTGACATGAAAACCTACTAGACAAGGAAGATGAGTTTCCTCTGTGACTGTGGCTATATTCCTCTTTCATGACCTTTAAAACTTGCAGATGGTTATGCTTCTAATACTGAAGAAGATGGGTGCTCAAGAAGAAAAAAAGGCTAGTGGCATAGTACCTGACCCACCCATAGTAGCCTGTGAAAGTGTACGGCTATAGATATTTAAAATTTTATTTTTATCCCTTTCTACAAAATGAAGAAATGCTCTTTTCTCAAGTACGTCTTTTGCAAAATTTATATCCTTACCCAAAAAGCAGAAAGATCAGTGTGAATTTTTCCCTGTGTGTATTTTAGCTATTTGGGACAGAAATGGATGAGAGTGGATCAGCAGTTTATATTGATCTGTCTATCTATCTATCCTTCCAGAGACAGATTCTGAGGCAGAATTTTCCAATTGCTCTTACATGTTAAGTTTGCAAGTGATTTTAATGTTATGAGAGTTGAAAATGGACATTGCTCTTACATGTTAAGTTTGCAAGTGAGTTTAATCTTATGAGCGTTGAAAATGGATTGACCATTGAAATGAATTGCTCTGTTCCCTAGTTCTGTGATTGTCAATGGCTATCCCCTCTCCCCATTAAGGCCAATAGAGGCCATCATGATTTAATTTCTCTTTTAATGTGTATCTTCTGACATACTGAAAAGAAAACAGCGTTCTCAATAATTTTCTCCAGGATTTTGCTCTTCAGATTTTACTTTCTGAGGAAGGTGGGGATCTTTGCCAGAGAGGCTCCTTCCCATCCTGCTTCATCTGTCAGATTCCAGGGGTATCTTTTCTGAAGCAGTCATTATTGATGTGTTTTACTAATTCCTTATAAAACAAAAGTCACGGTTTTTAAAAACAGGCTTTCTTATTACACAATCATCAAACCCAGAACTGATGGGACTTCCATTCTTTTCAGAACTATGGAGACATGCTCAGTTCACTTTTTAAATTATTTTATATTCTATTTTATTAGTCTCTATGGGTGTACAGAGGTTTCTGACACAATACGAGACATGAAAAATAGATCTTTTAACAAAGTAAATAAGTTAAATAGTGGGTGTCAATCACAATGGCATTATTTACTTTTGATAAATTATTTTCTTGTAAAAGTATTTGTCTTGCTGAGGTTCATTTAGAAAATTTGAGGAAGGCCTTCAACTGAAAATACCAGAGAATACCATTCTCTTACACTCCAAATAGGCCCCTCTATGTTCAGACATTATATTCTTGTTGCTCAGATAATTGTAATTCATTAGAGCAAAAAGTAAAACACAGGTACGTACTATGACTTTAACAGCAATAGACCCCCAACCTGGACACGTGCTGGCTCAGAGATTTAGCTTTTACTGTCAAGGCTGAAAAGGTGAACCAAGAATAGGTTCCAGATTAGTGTCAGGCTGAGGGCATTTGCCGTAGGTAGTTACAGGATGTGCAGGATTAAGTAATTTGAACTGGATGTCTCTTTCTGTCAACCTCTGAGATTTTCTTGATTCCCAGATCATAAATATTCATTGTTCAACTGCCTGGTAACAACTTTGATATAATTAAGAAGTCTTTAAGGTAAAATAACTTGGTATTTTGGAGAAAAAAATACGTATGAAGCCCCAGAAGTACAATCTCACAAGTAGCCCATTAGTTTTCTGGATTCATTTTTGCAGTCAAGTTTACGCCGTGTATTTTTGGGATTTATTTGCTGGCTTCAAACTGTAAAATAAGTTATAATATGTGTGTGCATGTGTCTGTGCATCTGTGTGTAAACCAGGAACTGTCAATAATCATGTGCTTGCTTTTCCTTTTCTTATGTGGGCATACTCTAATTTAGGTCCTTCCCTTCTGACACTGTAATCCTTTCATAGCAACGTCACGAGCAGTTTAATTCTTCTTCTCCTCTGTATTTTTTATTTAATTGCTATAATCAGTGCAGATACTTCCTCATTTACATACATTTCCCTCTGTGCGAGCATATGCATACAGATCTACAGAAAACAGTTTCTCCAAATGCATTTCAAAATCACCAGTGTGACATATCTAATAGCAAGTGACACAACTGAAGAAGAAAAAAAAAAAGTGCCAGAGCCTTACCTTGTCAAGACAGAGAAAAAGCAGGATGGAAGGCACAGCACAGTAGCATTTCGCATTTTCTGGAACAAAAGAAGTGAGGGACTTCTGCATGTGTGAATGTTTTTTTCAGTTCTATTTTATTATTATTGGTTTCCTGATAGTGTTCAGCAAGGAAATAGCTGAGCACATTAGAAGCTTTAATGTTCCATCTCATTTCAGCTCACCTCTGAGGTAAAAATTCTTGTTAATTCTGCGGGTGGGAAGCTACCTC
This sequence comes from Pterocles gutturalis, assembly GCF_000699245.1. Taxonomy (NCBI): domain Eukaryota; kingdom Metazoa; phylum Chordata; class Aves; order Pterocliformes; family Pteroclidae; genus Pterocles; species Pterocles gutturalis. Next base: position 9,888 of record NW_010100675.1, on the reverse strand, counting down.
AGTTTCAAAAGCATCTGTCATATGTGAATATAATTTGATTGCATGCTAATATAAAACATCCCATTTTAAAATGGCCATATTTTCATCAATAGTTCCATTACAATGCCAGGTTTCTCTGTGATGATTTCAGTACGATGTCCACTTGTACAAAGATTTAATAGCAAATACTTTATCTCTGAAATGTGAATGTACAATTCCTATTGACATGGTGGCTCAGTTTGGCCCTAAAGCTCAGTTACGTTAGAAAAAGACTTTGCTCTGATATTTCCTAAAAATGGACAAACGTTTGTACTTTTGGATTCAAAAACTGTTGCTTAGTTTAAATAACTCTTCCAGATGTTGGTTCACATACCATGACCTTGCACTGCTTTACCCTACCTTTTATCTGTATCAAAAATACCTGAAGTGGTCTTTGTATATATAAATCCGTGCATTAACTGAGTGGTTACTTACTTAAATAATGGATTTTCCAGCTCGCCAAATCCTAGTGCAACCTAATATATATACACAGGGAAATTCTGTCCAGAAGGAGAGCTGATAATCTGTCCTAGTTATCATCACGGAGCTCTTCTACCACCAGTTGACATTTCTGCATATCTGTTTGCAATAGCTGGATGCTATTGTCCTAGCACTACAAAAATTCTCTTCTGTTTTTTTCCAGATTGGTAATTAGGAACACCAGGAGTAGAGCTCAGGCAGCTCTCTGTCCAAATTTGACATGAAAGGTCTTAAGCTATTGCTACTGGATGTCACCATTCGGTGTGGTGACTTTATTAATTTCTGTTACACTTATCTGTCTTTTTGCAGGTAGCAGGCTGTCTGCAGATTGTCTATACATTCTCTACAAATGTTTTAACTTTCCTAATTGTTCAAGTAGCAATTTTCCTCACTATTCAAGTTGCAATTGGGCTCATGACTCTACCATTCAGAAATGCCCCTCTGTTTTCGAGAACTGTACTGCAGTTCATGCTTTTTTTTTTTACATTGAGACATAAAATCTACTTCAGTCAGTAAATGATTCAAATCCCATGGAAAAATAATGAGTCTTTCAAATTCTGGACTTTTGGATCATGTTTAAATATATATATATTTGTTCTAGATTTTAGACTAACAAATATGAAAAAAGCAATCAGATTTATTGCTGCCTTACAGTCTTAACTCTCATTTTACTTTTGTAAATGAAAAAAAAAAGAGTAGGAAAGGGGTAAAAAGAAAAGGAAAGCGCTTCTTACATGCATACTTGTTTACATATACTTGCTTGCATATAAACACTTCTGTTGGTATGCTAGTGCATCTATACTTACATAAATAGTTCTTACCTAAACATTTATCTTAACAAAAGGCAGCTTCTCCAAAGTACATGGAAAAACAAAGAAAATCTGGTACAAGCATGGCTGAACCAATCTGCTAGACTTAGCAATCATGTTTGTGAATACATTATTCCACTTATTGCCCAGTAGTAACCAAAAGTGAGATAAACCTTTTTCAAGTACACCTGCCTCACAACACAGCTGTAGAGAAATCTTCTAGATTGCCATATAGCATTGAAAGAGAAATGAGAAAAAATAAATCAGAACTCATTTTAAAAAAACTCAAACCTTGGCAAGCTCCTTTTGTATTTATTTTGAATAAAAGGTCAAATATCAGCTACTGAATTACTTACAGAAATCTTATCCCTTAATTTGTCTTGAGATTACAGCCATGGCTTTCAGAACCACAATTCCCCATTATGTCTCAAACTATTGTTATTTTGACTAAGGAAAATTGCACTACTTTCTTGGAAAGACATTACTGACTCGGACCTGGCTCTTAACTGTGGAGCTTAGCCCTGCTTTGACATCTTGAAGAAAGTGAATAATTTAGAAAGACCCATTCATACAGCTGGGATACATGCTGTTGGGACAAATTCAGAGATTTCATCTGTGTTTGCATTTATTTAGGGCTACACAGGGTAGCAAAAACCTCTTTGCATACTTTTTTTAATGTAAGCACAGTCCCTATCACATAATTATAAAAACCTGTCACTCTTAGAAAAAATTGACACAATCACTTCAAATAATTTGTCATACAAAGTATAGTTGAATTACTAAGCTCAAATCAAAACTTAATTGCAAAAGCTGGAAAATGTCACACAATGAACATTTTAAAGGGTTTCCTGAACACAAACTGGTAAGCAAGAACCAGAAAGAGTAAAACATTTATTTTAGAAGTGCACCAAACACCTGCTATAACATTACAGTAGGTATCACCAGGTGGCACTGCTACAAATATTTATCTTAGCAATTGATAACAACTGGGTGACAGAAGAAGAGTTGTGCAGAGAAACTTAGATGGTTGCATATTAGCATTAGTGCTTTCTCTGGCATCCTGTTCTGATAGTGAACATCACCATAAAGGGTTTGGGGTCAGGGTGACAGGAGAGCAGGAATCAGTGACAATTCTGTGTCTAGACTCATGCAAATATCCATATGTGCAATTTAAACATGCAGTCTAATGGTACTGCTAGAGAAGATAAAACTGAACGGCCCTCTTGCCATTCTACAGACAATCCCGTTCTTGGTGGATATCATCATGACAGCATTATGTCGACAGCATTATGTCAACAGCATTACCGTAGGATGAATTACAGACAGTGGGTACCATTTAACAAGCCCCAGGGTGCCGTATCTTGGATTGATAGGAAGAAATGATGAATCTGCTGTCTTACCTCAGAGGCGACCCTTTGAACCAGGCTTCCTACACCCTTGCAACAACTGCATCTTAATATGGGCCACAACCTCTCTCACTCCGGTCTGTGAAGGCTGTGTTTCTGTAATGATCTTAGAAGGTTGACATCTGTGGCATTTACATCCACCACAGTCGGGGAAGCAGATAATATGTTTTAGTTATGTCTTAGACAAATCTACAACTGAAAATGAGTAAGTAAAGGGCAGAGTGAGTAAATAGTCCTGGGACCACCGGCAGATGTGTCATAGACCAGACTCTGGGAAATGCTCTCATAAATACATTAAAATTTAAAAAGGTATTTATTTGAAATTAATTAATCACACTGTCATAAAAAACTCATCCTGACATTTTAGTGGTGACGAACACCCTAACTACATCTAAAAAAACCCTGGATCCATTGGTAAGGCACTAATTCCATGGGGTTCACCCCTCCCCAACTATTTGCTGAGTGGTTTCCTTCACTTTATGCTTTTGAAGTGATGCTATCAGAGAAAGCAAATGTGTATTTCTATGACTACCTGTGTTGTCTTTCCAACATCAACTGTCATGTGTCAATATTTTATTTAATGGTATGCTTTAGTACCAGAATATTGGGAGAAAACCAACAACAAGAAATCCAAAACAATTTCACAGGGTTATTTCACAGGAACATGTTTACATTTATTTATGGATTTTTCCTGCCCATGACAATCCTGTTAACAGCAGACCAAGGAAACTTCAGCACTGTGTAACACCACTAGATGTAGATTTGCTCTACCAAATAATTCCTAATCTAAAGTAAGTTAATTTCCAGGAGGCGCTTATGTCTGCTTTAAGCATTAGAGACATGGTTATCCTTTGAGGTGTAGCCTGTAGGTCAAGGAGGATTAGCTTTTTATGCTGATACGGTCTCTCTAGACGTACTTAGGTATAATCCCTGGTGAGGATACAGCGTGTCTCCCAAGTCTGACAGCAGCTAAAAGACTGATAGAGTGTAGGAGCCATTGTTATTGTCCTAAAATAGAGTTTCAGTTCAGATTTTGTATTAAAGGTACTGATGTCCATGTTCCAAAGAAATGGAAGGTAACAGAGCGACCACAGGCTGGTCAAAGACCAGCTCTGTTTGCTTCTTCTAGGACAGTAAATGCAGGAATGTAAGCAAACAGCAGAGCAGATCACATCACCTGGAAAGCACAATGGGGAAAAAGCAGAGAGCAGCAGAAGGGATGTCACCTCTACTTCTGCACCCCATGCGCCCTTACTGAGCGGGTTGGTGAAGAACTGAAAGGAGAAGGCACAGAGTCCCAACGAGCATCTAGACAGGATAGGACTTGAAAAGAGCCATTTTGCTGAACTCCCTAGGTCAGGAGACGCTGGGATTTAGGTCACATTGTCAAAGCAACAAACTGAAAATACTCCCAGTCCAGAGGGTACCTTAACAACACCTTAGAAATACTGTGATCCATGAAAAAAAAAAAAAAAAAAACACCCCAAGTGCTATGTTTGAATTATATCAGTTCTGGTCTCACCAGTACCAGGAGGAGGAGCAGGCAGAAAAACACACAACAGAGCTGAAGCAAAAAGCGTGAAATTGGGAGTCAGAAAATGCTGCGAATGACATGCTTAGAGATAAAACTGTGCTCAGTGTCACTGATAAATCACTTAGGTAAAGGTGTCTAAGGCTGATTTGGGAGTGCAGAAAGAGATAATCTTTAGAGCTGAAGTGCCACACAAGCAGAGATCAGGTCTCTGCTGCATTTTGAAATCATCACTGGCTCCTGCACCCTCCACCCTGCAAAACCCTGCTGGGAGAACCCACAGAAAACCTTCCACACCTCCCACCTGGGCAGAGCCACAACCACCAGTGCAGACCACCATTAATGCAGCGTGTGTAACCACTATTCTTGCTTTTCAAAACAACAAACTTACCCCAGGGAATAAAAAACCACAAATCCCCAGCTGAACTCAGATGTGACTAATCTCTTCTGGTGGGTGTAGGATCGTAAAATAGGACAACCCCTGCAGCACAGGCAGAATGCACTCCAAGAAATGTACCCAGGGGGTTCAAGTTCAGCACAAGAGTTGCGCTTGAACCTTTTAAAACAGATGCTGTGTTCCAGTCCAGACAAAGAAATTGAGCGAACTACCTGTGCTGTCATGTTCGTAATGTAGTCCCAGGAAACACTCTGAAGTCACGGGGTGGTGGCTGAAGAAAAGCTGGTCTTTGATCTTTTGCCATGGAAGTACCATGAAGGCCAGTGTAACTCAAGCACAAGTAAAGATTAAATGCAAAGTCAATATCCCAATGCATGAAGCATCACTGAATACTGATCATAAGCACTCAAAAGTCTTCAAGGAGTTAACAGGATCCCTTAAGAAGTACCACATACATATCTGTATCCATCCATCACCCTTGTCACGCACAGCTGTAAAATTTGCTGTTGCAGTGACAGAAAGCAGCAACAGAACCAAGGAGGCAAGGAAATATAAGCAAAACAAACATATTCGGTCCGTGGGCTAATAGCACGACATCAGCCCAAAAGAGAAATGGTGGAATTTGGATGCACCTGAATTCCAGCAGCCTCAGAAAGGCTGAGCTGTGATAGCAAGCGGTCAGACCAACTGGTCTGCTAATAGTAATCCTGGTAGGAAGGATGGATGCTGACAAGTCAGATTAGATGAAGAATGACATTAACTGTGCACTTTCAGTACACCCTGGGGCAGAAACAAGTTGCCTTGCCTACCTTTTGGAATAAGGTCAGCTAGCGAAGTGTTTCAACAAAAGGACAAAGACAACTTGGAAACTTTACAGGCATCCAGAAGATAACTGATGACATAGTAATAACAGCACAAATTCCGGTGAAACACTTATCAGTGCTGAAGAAAGTGATGACAGGGGCGTATGCAGAAAATACTGAGTTTGGGGCAGACAAGATCCAGCTCATGATAAAACAAATCAATTACATTGGATAAACAATTTCATTAGGAAAACAAACAAGAGGACAGTAAAACTTTAACAATATCATACATAAAATCTTCACAGGACAAAACACAAAACATTGTGTAAGGTTCTTCCTTAGATGCTTCAGACTGTAGATTTCTGGCTCATTTCTCCTTGCAGGTGATATACCTCTGATTGCTCCCTTGCAGTAGGAAACAGCAGGTGGTCATAGGCATAGGGAACAATGAGATGCTAGAATAAATAATGCCAACTCTCTCTACTATCTTGTATCAAATTCTGACACCCCAGCAAGTAAGACATCACTCACACAGGTGTGTAGAAAAATAGTCAAAGAGTTTCTCTACTGAAAACATCCCTGTGTCACGCTGGGAGAGTTACCCTGTGGTGTAATCCAGAAGCAGATAATCAGCACAAAGCCCAACTTTAAGTGGCAATTTGCTAAACAGCCTGTAAGAAAAATATCGGTTAATGTAGGAATTACACAAGCTGTCAGTAGGAGCTGACAGAAAGAAGACAAAAAATGAATTTCACACTGAAAGATCACATTTTAACCAAATTGCTTCTGTGACACTTGCGATTCTTCTCCTGCACTGGGTGGTTTGCATTTGGCCATATAGTCTTATGGAAGGGCCAGGTGTCTCCAGCTCTTCCTCCTCTTACAGTTCCTCCATGAGGATTTTACTTACTGGCTATTCTTCTGCACTGAACTCTGCCTTCTTGAGACTTATTTGAGAATTTAACAGATGAGCCTGATGTTCAGGATTAATCAGTAAGCTGCCAGAATTTCTGCAGTGGTCTGTTCATGCTGCAGGCCCGATGGGAAGATGCTGTGTGAGAGGTTGTTGAGGTACAGGCTTTGGAGTGAAAAAAGGATGATGCCATATTGCGATGGACAACTCTGCAAACTTAGCCACATATTGTCACTAACGTGGTGGCAGCTCTCTTCAAAAGAATAAAACGCGCCTCAGATGTTGTAAGGGGTGCCTTCAAAAGCTTTTGCTTTTCTTCCCAGTTTCTAACATGGTTTAAACTTTATATTCTCTCCCATTCCAGGTTCCTGATGAAAAGACAGCGACACAGTCAAGAAAGCATAGCAGAAATATCAGAAAGTTTTAGCAACCCCCTGTGCCTGAAGTTGTTCACCAGGGCAGGTTACCCGGAGGAACGACAGCAGCACTGTGCTGAGGCAGCTCAGGCAGAAGCGAGACGTGAGTCCCAGCTTCTGAGGCAGATGTCACAAACATTTAAACAGCTGTCAGAACCAGCTCAGGCTGTCATCAGGCCTGACCTTAAACCCAGTTCAGTTTTTAAATGTTAGGGGGGAAAAAAAGTGGAGAGAAAAAGAAAAAAACAAACCCAACACAGTGAAGTTACACAGCTGCCTGAAATATTAAATGAAAGGACTGAACATCTGTTCACTTGCTTTTCAAACTTTAATGGTTTGGAGAGATATTCTGTTGTCTTAGATCTTAAAGAACATCTGAGACCCATGCAGCTTCAGCACCTGTGAAAAATCCCCTCGCAAAACATGCATACACTTCAAAGTTTATTACTCCTGTTCTTTGCCAAACATATGTTGCCAAACACCACAACAAATTATTAATAATATTTAGGTCATACTTGACTTTTGTGTAGTGAATTTCCTGAGTGAGCACCAAAACACTACTTAAGCATCAACAATCTTGTAATGCAGAAGGTCAGAAAGGACCACGCACAAAGAAATCACTGAAGAATTGTTTAGTAGGACGTAAGGAAAGAATTAGATTGATCCGTTCTTGGTTTACATTTGTTTTGGGGTTTTTTTAGTCACTTCTTCCTTTTAATTTCAAAATTTAACCTAATTATTGTTTGCCAAAATCAGGCATAGTGTATAATGAACTCAAAAGCTTCCTGCCACAGGATACTATTGACATAGTTAAAGGAATTACGAGTGGGTACGGGAGGGAAGTATTCGGCATTTATATGAATAAGAATAGCTTCTGCTGTTAAACTATATGGTTGATATTTATATCAGCCATCAGGCCCTGTGTTCCAGGACATGGCATGTAAAATAGAGAGCAGACAAATCTGTAGTATAAACATCATCGTAATTTTAGAACTAGATGTTTGCAGTGTGCTTCTGGGACCAAATATATAGGACAAAGTTATACTTTGCATATTTTTGCAATACCAGACTTCAAGAGGAGGCAGACAGCAAAAGCAAAAACACTGGTCAGGAAGATTTCTCCTTATATTTCTGTTTTTGTTTCTAATGGGTTTCCACTGGAGGCATTTATTATCACTCCGCAGGGTTTCCTTTGGCTACCTCAACTTACAGCCTCAACTCTATGAAATTTCAACACATGATGTAAGATTACAAACTTCAATTCCATATCTGGAATATTAGCTTTCATTTAAAGAAGATCTAAATGTAGGTGATATTTCTTTTTTTAAAGAGAGAAATCATAAGGCCCTAAAGATCTGTTGGCTATAGGTGAAGCTAGGCTAACTTTCTTGCCACTCATGCATTGCAATGTATGTTTAATGTTTTATAAGTTGATGACTCAAATTAAAAAAATGTATACCAGTAAAAGTAAACACGTAGAATTAATATAATGATAATAACAGCATTAATAATGTAAATCCCATAAAAGTCTCTTCAAATGCTAAGATAAAATGCAATTTCTAAAACCCCCTAAAACTATGAATAAATCTTCATTAAAAATTAAAACAATAGAATCAAAGCAAAAGAGTGGAGCAGTAAAAAGCTATGGCACTAGATAAAAAGTAATTAATCAGAACAAGGGGGAGGTATTTCCAAAATAAACACAAACTGTGAAAAAAGGTCAGGATTTTGGGACAGAGGGCTGGTAAAGATGGAAGATATCGTATGGACAAAAAACAGTGTGGAGAATCTTACACGTTGTTAGGAATTCATTGTTTTCCACTGAAGGAAAGAAAGTAATTCTTGGCTATTTACATAAAGCAAGTATCATCATTAGGTACTGTTTTGTAAAATGAAAACTAAATAGTGAATAGAAGGCAAATTCTGTCAACTCGCATTATTTTTGAGTTGTGCTGCCATTCGTGCTCTCATACTGTCCTACATACTCTTATCAGTTACAGAATACTCATACAGAACGAAAATTCTTTAAAAACTCTCATTTCCTACATGAAGCTAATTCCAAACCAAAGTCAGAAAGTATGGCTTAATATGAGAATGTTAGTTACGCAGTGTGAAAACAATCTGACAAAGATAAGAAAGTTGATTTTGGAAGACATCCTGTTTGAAAACAATCCATTGTCATCTGAAAGCTGAAGCTTAGCTACAGTAAATTCCAGATATTAGAAATATTTTGCCCTCATACATGTACACAGCTATAAGACTACAGATTGGGTGCCCCGATTACAGATATAGGCTGTACAATGGCCATTTATTGAGCTGTGCGGTTTTAGATGTCATTCCACATTTAACAGCTGTGATGGAAGACCTCTGTGATATTCATTCCAACGCTGACACCCTCAAGTCATATTTCTTCCCTTGTCACAAAGTATTTATTTTTATCAGCAGCTTGTCAGTCAAGTGTATTAAAAAAAAATGGAGAAATGGGCAGTTGTGGAGCCTCTATGTCGACCGTGAAGATAATGTCTCTCAATTTAGTGCCGCTATTTGGTTATTATACATTCATAAATAATCAAATATCAGTTCAAAGACTCCAGGCACCAGAACTGAAGAGGGGACGGAAAGCAGAGGTGGTATTGAATTTTTCACTTACTCTCACAAAACAAGTCATCCTGTTAATAACCTGGCTCTCATCCCAGCCAGACATAACACATTTTGAAGTTGTCTTTCTCCCTAGCTGTGTCAGAATTGGCAGCTACATTCACAACAAGGAAGTTTCCAAGTGGTCAGACAGGTTTGTTTTGTTTTCTTGCCTTCATGCTAAAGACTTTTGCGGTGCTGGTGAAGAGAACAATAGCAACCCGCATATCTGCAGTTGCACATTAGCTTGGTGTGAACTCAGAGAGAAACACATGGAAACAAGGTGGACAGTCTTAATGACACAGGACATCTTTAAGTCTGAAGCCTAAAATAATAAAGCTAAGGCCATTTTAAATCTGTTCCACCCCTGATTTGTATAAACATTGAGGCAGGAAACAAGGTGCTAGCAGTTCCTAAGACAGGCAAAGGAACATTTGCCATCCTATGTTATATTAGGAAAAATAAAAATATGATTTTT
>NW_010100674.1:71027-73005 GCF_000699245.1 Pterocles gutturalis | reverse complement strand
GGGGGGTGGGCTCAGGGGAGAGTTGGTGTCCCTGGGCCGTGCCCTGCGGTGTGCCCTGCAGGCAGGGGTGCTGGGGAGCGCCCTGCTCGGGGGGCCCTCCGTTCGGAGAGGGGCTCTGCTCCCCTGCTGCCTTTCCTGGGAACTTGTTGAGCGTTCTGGGGCTCTCAATTAAAAGCCTTTACCAAAACGTGTGTTTCAAGCAGTTGCCAAAAATGGCTTTTCTCAGACTATCAAGAAGCCCGGCAATGACATCACTCGAGTAGATCATTTACCAAGCATTCAGGGTACAGGAGTGACTGGTTTGTGTCGTCACTTTCGTACAACACACTTATCTCAGGCCATTCAGACATTGGCTTAGGCCCAGGTACTGATATGCCTATCCACATCCTTTGCCCACCGCAGAACAGCGCTGCGGATTGTGCAACTGCAGCCGTTCATGGCAAGAAAGCTAAGACCGGGTACAGTAATTTTCAGGAGCCTGATTTGTAAACAAAGGGTATAGCAGTGCAGTCTGAAGGGTATCTTGCAGTATTTTTCGAAGTTATGCATACTTATTGCTCCCTACTGAATGTGGCTGTGAAGATGATAACATAATTCTCCTTTAGGTTAAATCGTGCAGTCTTTGGGCAAACAGTGATTCCCGAGAGGTTTTGGCTGAATTGTACATTGTGTTGTGGGCTCATTTACGCTTTTGTGGCATTGTATGTACACAATCACAGATTTCAGTGGCCTTTTTGATTAAACTGCGTTTGACAGAAGAACATCATTATTGGTCCCTAGGCCTGATATACAGTTTGGTGTGTAATCTTCTATCTTATTCTAAGAATCCAAATGTATAGTTTTTATCAGCTGTGAAGATAATGGTCAAGCCTAGGTTGAGTTGAGAAAGGATCATAAGGAAACGTAAAATAATGTAGCTGCAAATGGTCTGAGGTGTGCCTTTTCGTGTTTCAACTTGAGTATGGCCCCAAGGAAGATATTTTTGGTGAACACATCCCTTGTTCTGCTTAGATCTTGTTACATAAGCTAAGGTAGAATGTCCTGGGGATCCCTTCTTAACTCTTAAATCAGAGACATGTTGCTCTGCTTTGGTACAACATTTAATTAGAGACCTTTACTACAAGTTGTCCTCTTGTCCTGTCTCCTGTCGCCTGATTGCTTTTCTTACTATCGGGCTAATTTAGGTCAAACATGTGAGTTACTAAGGGATTCTCCTCCAGACATTGTTCTGAAGGATTAATGGAGTTGATTGTTCACATTTGGGGAAGGAAAGGAATTTTGCCATTAATTCCTTCAAACAGAGGATGGGCCAAGAAGCAATTTTGGAACTATTGAGTCTTCTAGGCCCAATGAATATTGCTTCGCTTCTGGGATGGTTGTTTGCATCTTTCCAGGAGGATTTTCTAGCTTTTCTTTCCATTTGTCTTGCTAGCTTTCTAATTCTAACTTCTTCAGTTATATTTTCTGTCTCTGCTCTGCCTCACTTCCTGTGTTTAAATACCCGTTGACTTCTCTTTAACTCTTCTCTGTTTCTCCTCTTCTCAGTTTGTGGAAGCTACTCATATTTTATTCCCCCACTCCTGCTATTTCCAGCTATCACAGGAGTCTCCTAAATCTCCTGGGTGATACCAGAGCGCTGCCTCTGTTGCCTTATTTGGGACACTACCCAAACCCGTGTGTACTCTTTGAGAAACTGGAGGGGAGGAGATAGTTCCCTACATGTTTACAGTATGTCCTCCCAGGGCTGGTCTTTCTGTTCCCACCAGCTTATAGCATTGAGTCTCAGGTGACTGTGTTTGTGTTTCCACCTCCTGGGCACAAGGCACTGTAGGCTTCCCAGTAAGGTGTGGCAGGTTATTCTTTGCTTCCCCTGTGCTGTCAGTTTTTCGCTAGTTCTCCTGGTCAATAGATTAAGCAGGGGATTTTCTATGATACATTCATGCTGATGTTGTTAAGTAACACTTATTTTTTCAGGAAC
>NW_010100674.1:46705-71006 GCF_000699245.1 Pterocles gutturalis | reverse complement strand
CCCTTGAAGTCTTTCTTGTCTCTTCTATAATTGTTTTATGTCAGAAATATGTGAGGGGTTTAGATGAACTTAGAAAATTCTTTTCCCTTGGATGTACCGAACCATAATGTGGGGTCTCCCCACTGAGAGCAGCTGGTACTCTTTTTGAGCTGAAAAATAAGGGTGAAGCTGAACTTAAGATAGAAGTAATCTTCAGGTAGCAACAATAATAATAATCCAGAAAAAGAAATGTGCATGTGTTTAACTTTTACGTGTTAAAGTGGGGAGTAGAGGGTATTCTGTTTTTTAAAGCACATCCTTCTAGTGCCTCTGACAATGGCTGCAGCTGCCTTTGTTTTTTTCTGCTGAATGAGCCAGACACAGGCTTCTCTGCTTCCAGGCTGAGACTTAGAGCGGAGACATAGACTGGCTCCAGCTTTGCCTGTCCCCTTCCTGCCTGGAGAGAGGGATGTGGCTTTCTTTGAGCCCAGAGGCAACCATCAGGAGGGCAGGTGGGTGCTGGAAGGGATATTTTGTGGGGCACAACAGCAGGACTGAGGAAGGTGACAGATTGGTAGCTTCGGGTGTGAAGTTAGAGGGGTTTATGGAAGCAAAACTAAGACCTGTGGTGATGTAGGGCTGTTGTCTTTTACATTCCTTGATTAATTGAGTTGATTAAACTGGATTCTTGTACATTTAGGTTTGATTTGGAGCGTTTGTGGAAGTTATTTTTTTCCCCACACACACTCTAGCTTTAGTGTCCTGGCTATTTTTTCCTCAGTTGCATATCCTAATTTTTTTCTTTATGATGTAATAACTTACTAGTTTACATTTCTGTAATGTGCCAGTGTAATGTAGTGCTCTGGAGAAGAGCAGTAGAGAGAAAAGGTTATGCAGTTATTGTGCACTTTGCTTTTTATTATTTCTTCTCCAAAAAGAAACCACAGAATTGAAAGATGCTCTGATAAAGTGGGTCAAAATGGAGAGAATTTTCATCTGTCCTCCTACACAAGCATTAGAGAAACCTTGTTTTTGCTGCACGAATGCTTATATTTTGAAGTCAGCATCAAAGTTCCTAGGGCTAAGTGAAGAGATGATTTAGCACATTTTCCTGATTGCGGCTTGTTGTGATTGTGTCTTTCCTCACACAGTTATTTTGCTTCCCTGTTTCTTTTGGTGTTCCCAAAATAGTTCTTCCAGGCAAACACTATTTAATTCTTATCCAAACTCTAGTGTATAGGAGCAAGTCTTGCTCTCACCTGTTTTTACTTGCTTCTGGCAAGAAGAATGGGTGTCTATCACTTTTGAAAGGTATCTGCAAGCCAAAACGAAATGCCTCTACCACTCACATGGAATGAAATGCAGTTTAACACCACAAACAACATCTTTGTTGATTTTGGGGGGAAGTGGTGCCAACATGACTAGGACAGCTTTCCTGAAGCTGAGTAATACTCTGAATCCTGATATGCAAAGGTGAGGAGCCTTCAGCCCGGCTGGCACAACAAGTGATGTGATCACAGTGTCTTTCACTTCTTTCATGGCCATGTTGAATTGTACAGTGATGTGATGCTAGTACTCTCTTCTTCTCTCCTCCTCCTCCTCCAAAAAAAAAAAAGAAATTCCCCAGCTTGGTGGCATCCATGACAGCATGCGTGTGTGTGTTATTTGTGTGTGTTAGACCAGAACTATGGTTTTGCTGTCTGAACCACTGGAGCCGGAGGGTCTGGCTGGGAAGTGTGCTGGATGGCGTGAGGCTCTTGAGATTGCCAAGGAGCCAAAGTAGCTGGAACTTGGGGTTCATAGCTGGTGTAAAGTGTCAGCTTGTGCAGCATGCCTGCTAGAAAATGCCCAGTAAATCTGGACTAAACTGGTTTAAAAAAAAAAAAAAAAGCTGTGGGGACTCCCTGAGGCCTGCAGAGAAACCATTCATGTTTAACGTGCTTTTTCGTGCCACACAGTTAAACTGACACAGTGCCTCACAATGATGAAAGTGCTGTGGAGCTGTTAAGGCTCAGTTTTGAGGGAAAGGGAAATAAAATACTTCTCACTTTACGAGATTATAACTGAAGCAGACATCTAATATGGAGTGCATTTATGCTGTCGTGATTCTTTACTGAACCATCCAGAAATGTGATAGATCCTCTGCCAGGAAGAGCTTTATTTATCCCTCTGAAGTTTGCTGGGAATGTTTTTATATCATGGTTTGGGGAATAAATACAGGAATATATTTAAATAGATAAACTGATCCAAAGTACATGAAAATAACCCAGATAGTAAAACTTTAATTTGAGTTGTAGTGGGTGATAACATTATGTAATATTAGCTGTGCATATTATGATAGTCTGGCATTTGTTTCTGTTTGTATTACTGAAGTATCCTAGAAGCTGACTGCTGGTTACAAGACTTGGGTGGGCTTTTTTTTTGTTAGTCTCACTGCTGTACACTATATTCTACCTGCCTGAAAAGAAAGAAGAACTCAGTCAAGTTTGCCTTGGCATTCCAAATTCAATTCCTGTATCTCTCTTCTGGCCATAGTATGGCAGTAGCACAAGTAACACCTGCTGTTTTATTCAGAGGCTTAATAGATCTAAAAGCAAGTCAATGTCTTCCTTGGTTCTTTTAAGTTTTGCTGTCTCTCTGTTATACATGGATTTTTAAGCTGTGTAATCATTCTTTCCAAAGGCTGATTTCAAGAATTATTTTTTTCCCCCTCTCTGCGCTCACCCCGGGCATTTGGCATTGGGAACAGGCCAAGGGAAGGGAAGGGAGTGCGAGCAGCTCCAAAACAGCAGAGGGAAACCTAGGAATTGCATCCAGGCTTCCAGAGTTTTTGGTCTAGGTCTCTGCTGTGTAAAAGTACTTTTGATGAAGTTTCTGTGAATGTTAAAGCAGGAAGATTTTTTTTTCATCTTGTGTTTAGTCATTGCTTCTGCATTGACTTCTAACAGTGCTTATGGCTTGCATGTGTTGGTTATATGTTTAACTCTCTTGTGAGAAAGGGATACTCAGAAGTGCAGAGTGAAAATCATTCAGCGCCGTTACTTTCTCGACTTGTTATATAACCAGCATGCTTATTTCTTATACTTATTTCCACGTAGTCTTTATTTAAATAATATGATATCTTCAGAGCCTTTTGAGTGCATCCTTATAATGTACTTTAACACTTTGATGTTGTCTGTCTCTTCAGGGATGATTCTGTCCCAGAGGATAATATTTGGAGGGGTATCCTCTCTGTGATTTTCTTCTTTCTAATCATCAGTGTTCTAGCTTTTCCTAATGGTGAGTAAGGTTTATACTGTTTATACTTCACTTTTTGTAACATGTGAATTTCTCTTTATTGCCACTATATTTATTTTTATTAAAGTACCAAATTTTTAATGTATTTTTTCTTTACTCTTTTGAATTCCTTTATGTTAAGGAACAGTCTAAAAATGGGTTGCAATCATACTGAGCAGAGATAACGGTAAAGTGCAAGTTATTTATAGCTTGTCTGTGTCTAAGAAGGAAGTCACGTTCTCAAAATCAGCGTCTCTATTTGCAGGTGTGCAGTTGCAGCTCAGATTGCTAAGTACTGATGCTGCCTCGTCCTTAAATGATGTTTGAAAGTAGTCTGCCTCTGTATGTTAGCAGAACTGTCATTCCACAGATTCTCAGAGAAATAAGACCTTACATAAAGCATCTTACCAGAAGCTAGTGATAGTTAGAAATGGTCTTAGTCACATTACAATTTAAAACCACCGTTGCTCAGTAGAAGGTTAAGTTGGACAAAAGTTTTGGTAGTTGCATGAGGAGCAGAAAGTGCAAAAACATAAAAACTCGTGTGACATTTAGTTCTGTGGATGAAATGCTGTCTTCCTGGTTTGTTGTTTTTTTGGTTTTTGGGGTTTTTTTTTAATATATTATTTATCTATTTTTAATTTTTACTTATTGCTGTCAGCAATTCTTGGGTCAAGTCTAAACTGTCTCAGGCCTGGCAGTGTTCGAGGACAAAAACAATGATTGAGCTCAGGGCAGCTTTGTACTTCAGAGTTGGGAAGTTTTTTTCTCGTATTTTAAAAATTATTAATCCATACTTTTCACAAAGCGCTTACTGAAAAACTGAATGCCAGAGAGAAATGAGCTTTATGCATACAATCGTGAAAGACCACTCTGCAGCGTGTGCTGAAAATATTTGTTTAGCCACTTTTTGCTACCTAACTGTATGATTCATATTTGGAGGTTTTCCAGTTTCACCAGACTTACTTTCTCTGCTCTTCACATCATCTGACAGGTTTTTAATCTAATAAAGTCAGTTTAATCACTGTCTCTAAAGTAAATAATATTGACACTGGTAAAGAGCGTAGGTATCTTACATCTTGTCAGATGTATGATACTCAGTTTGAAAATTTTAGGAGGCCTGTTTGCTAACATTTCATCATCATCTGCACCGCGTTTCTTTGCTAACACACAGAAATTTGTATTTGATGACTTTATTTGGGAGCAAGCCATGTATGAGCTGTGGTCTAGAAGCCAAATCAAGAGATCCTCAGGTGATACCTGAGATAAGGTGTCTACTGAGCCAACAGCATACTACTATTCTGGAAACAACTCTATAAAAAAAAAAAAAAGGAAAATTTTGTCTACACTGTACTAGTTGGCAGTCTCCTTTTCCTCTCTGAAATCTGCTGTTACCATTTTTCTTTTCTAGCGTAGAGCCCCAATGTTCAGGTATATGACATAGTTTGATGGAGAACTGATCTGTGCTCCTGCCAAATCCTCATATGAAATATACTAAAATATAGATTATGTGGTTCTTATTGACTGTCTTCTAATAAGCTTTTTGTTTACTGTCCACAGGACCCTTCACCCGTCCCCACCCTGCAATATGGAGAATGGTTTTTGGTAAGTTTAAGTTGTGTTTCTGACTTTTTTGGTGCTTCTGCAGGACTGGCTGTTTTAACTTTCAGATGAATGGAATTGTCATGAAACATAGTTGTACATCAAACTTGTGTGATTGTCACTTCCCACCCATTTCTGAGCAGTTCCTTATAATCTGTTTTTAGTTATGTTTGGGAGTGCTGTTGTAATTACTCTGTGTCAAGATGGTGTAATTAAATCACCAGAAAGGGGTCATTCATAATCCTGTTTTGTGTTTGTGCTCCCTAATCTCCTTTCCCCACATCTTTCCTATTGCTATCTCTTCCCACCCCAAAAAAGGTTTAGGTTTTATAGCTTTTGCATATGCTATCTGACTTCTAACTAAATCCAGTTTAGTAGAGTACTTCTTTTCATTATTGTCAAAATATGATGTTGCTTTATATGTTTGTTAAATTGTATCATTGTATAGCTTAACATACATTTATTAATATTCTTAATGTGTATATGTTCATATTCTTAACTTTTAATTTCAGTAAAAATACTTGTAAATATTAGTTGCATTCATAGTTTGGAAAATAATTCTATTAACTACAAAACTTACTGAGTGAAATCCGGTTCCTTAAACATCTGAATTTTATGGCAAAAATATAAGGAATTTTATTTTGAAATAATTCAGGGTTCACAGAGCACATCCTAGACTTTAAGCACAGTTACAGAGAAGTAAGCACATTTGATTTAAAAGCTGATGTCTTTCTTTTTAAGGGGACTGAATGTTTCTCTCTCCTGCCACCTTATATAGCTAAAAATAAGTAGCCTCCCAAAGTAGCTGATTACTCATCTGTTGACATTGAGAGGATACTGCTGATTAGATAGTACTGCTCCTTGTGAAGTTTGGGAAACACAGGTCAAACTGCTCATTTCAGATTTCAGCAAATGTAAATTAAAAGGTCATTCTCAGTGTTGATACTGTCAGAGCTTGGCCCCCTGTACTTTTGGGAAAAGGCTGCATGGAAAATCAAGAGCAACATTTTCCCTGTGTTGCTCTGCTTCTTCTGGTGTGGCTTATTTAGCCATGCCTGAGGTCTCAGACCTGTTCAGTAGATGAAAGGCAGGAGTAGTGTGTTCCCAACACTTTAGGCTGCACCCTCACCTGCACGCTGTGCTTCTTGTGGTAGTTTGGCATCTGTTTACCTGATGTGTTTTTAGGATCTACTGCAGAGGACAATATATATGCTTTCTGTTCATGTGTGTGTACTTGAGTGGAAGTTGCTCTCTAGCATACACTGGGGATTAATAACATGCGAGTGCTGGTTATAATTTAAAATATCTTTTTAGAATTGCTATAGTTTATTTTGGATGGCACATACTAAGTTTATTCACATTAATCTTTCTGCCTTCCGTGACATTGGTGCAGGACACAAGTAAGTTTGAGCGCTAGACTATGGAAATGGTGTTAGTGTTTATATGCCTCTTCCAAATGTAGTTTTAGATATCTGTGAACTTGTGAATAAAGATATGCTCCCAACAGTGCTTCATCCATCCACAGGTCTACACCTAGGACACTTCTTACAAGTTTTTCTTTTTTGAGAAAAATCCATATTCAGACATTGGGAGGAGGTGATAGTCCCAAATGCAATAGTGTTTCATGATTTGTAATGGTGTGAAAACAAATTATTATAATATTTTGCTTTTTGAAGCTTTTAAAGATAATTTTACAGTTTACAAAAGTAACTCATGCATGCATTAGTTTATATTTATAACTACTCTTTATCGCCAGTATAGCTCAGAATTACCAGGCGGGATTATTAAATTTATCTTTGTGTTGAAATCTGCATATAGGCTTAGGGACCTGCATTAGTGAGACCGAGAATACTTAAAGCAAAGGGACAGAGCTAATCTAATCCTGGGGTCCTAATGTATCTCTTACTAAAGAGCTTCGTGATCACAGCCTTGTACTACTCACGTCTAAACTGATTAGACTGATTTTGTTTTGATTGGGTTCATGCAGTTGAGCATATATTATATCACTTTAAAGAGGAGGTGATATGAAGTGCTGAGTGCTAAGAGATTACCATCTGACTTGTGTCTCTTAAGCTTCTTTGCATGTAGTCATTGTGTGTAGAAAACTCATTTGTGCAAACTGGGCGTGTATAGAGCAACAGTTTGAAAGCAGATTTTTTGAGTCTGTGTCCCAAGGAGTTTTGTGAGTGAACATGATTGTAAAGCTGAGTCTTTTTGCAGGTCTCAGTGTGCTCTATTTTCTGTTCCTGGTGTTCGTGCTCTTCCTTAACTTTGAGCAGGTAAAAGCAGTGATGTACTGGCTGGATCCTAATCTTCGATATGCCACAAGGGAAGCAGATATTATGGTATGTATTCGTGGCACTTTATTAGACATTATGGCTACTTTAGGCATGTTTTACATGAGTGGGAAGGGTTACATCTGAATTTGCTGGCATGAGCAGTGCAAGTTTGTGCCTACACTTGACAGAGTCAAGGAGCGTTTTGTATCAACTGCTATTTCAATACGTTGAAATCAATTGGTGTGAAAAACAGTCTTCATCATATTCTTCTTAATGTAGATGTTCAAATGGCTGTGCAGCTGGGCGTGTGAGATATGTTTGCACTGGGGTGTCTTTGGTCTCCTTTAAATAATAGATGTGAGCCCGGATACTGAAAATAGGATTAGCAAGGTAATATCAAAATGAGGCCTGTATGGTGTGTGTCCCCCGGATCAGTTTTTTTGCTGCCACAGTGTTGCGGCCAAATAACTTTGTTCTTGCCTTATTGCTCTGAACTTACCATGACTGGCATGCTACTGAGTATGTGGAAGCCCAGGTACAGCAACTGCAGGACTCTGCTGCCCTCCAGTCACCCAGCTAAGCACTGGTG
This sequence comes from Pterocles gutturalis, assembly GCF_000699245.1. Lineage (NCBI taxonomy): Eukaryota > Metazoa > Chordata > Aves > Pterocliformes > Pteroclidae > Pterocles > Pterocles gutturalis. The sequence goes on along the minus strand of NW_010100674.1, from coordinate 63,281 downwards.
CTGTTACCATTGGGAAATTACTTCCATAGGCCATGATCTGGAGTGTCATGGAAAGCCAGGCTTGTTCTTCTGCCTGTTGGGCAGCTTTCAAAGAGTTTTCAATACAGAGAACGTTCCCCTTCATGTGAGGACACCAGCCCAGGGAGTTGAGGTAGTAAAAGGAGGCCTGAGTGAAGTATGTGAGGTATGTTGGGAGGCAGGCAGAAGAGGGCTTGAGCAGAAGACAGTTACTGCATGGAGAGGCAAGGGTCGCCACTCTAGCCCTCTTCACTGTCACACCAAATTACTGCTGACCACCTGACCAGCATGCTTCCTTGCCCTTGGGTTTGCACATAGGCACATCATGGTCACCTGTTGTATGGTAGGTGCTGTTATTTGGACTCGTGCCTCAAGGGTAAGGAAAAACACTCATTGTCTTTGGCAAATAGCAATTTACTGCATTTGTGAACTACTGCATAGCACCTGATCAGGAGTGGCTGGAAACTCCTGCCCTATGGTGCTAAAGAGGGAATGGAAATCTTTACAGTGCAATAAGCTTACGTTAGCTGGTCGATACTGAGGGCTACATACAGCCTCCTTACCTGGAAAATTCTGGATGCTTCAGGTATTGCACCTCCGCTGATCAACAGCATGTGCTGCGCAACCCCAGCATCCAGAGCAGGGCTGTGGCTTTCTGTTCTGCAGGAGACACGGTGGTGGTAAGGCGTGGGCAGCCTGCTGTTAGGGTGGTGGGAGGACATATTGCTAAATGGAGCATGAGCATGGGAGTTAGTGATGTTGCTGAGCAACAAAAGGGAGCTGACATGAAGAGTCTGTTGGTAAGTCAGATTCACCTGGCTCTCCTGTCATTTAAGTTAGAAAAAAATAGATTCAAGTCAGGGGAGGACTAGTATTACCACTGGCACAGAACCACCATACAGCAGATTCCCTGACTGTATACTCTCTACTACTTGGCAATCCTGATACCGTCACTTAAAGTTGGAGTAAATTTTTGAAGTGCAACAATAATGAAGACTGCGGCTTGGTATCTTGCACAGGGCTGGCAAAGTTGCATGAGTATAAAAGAAAGTTCAACACATTTCACTGTATGACTGGCAGAGCTGCAGCTGGAAAGATGAGATAGAGGGGGGAAAAAAGCCCCAGTGAAAATAAAACGAAAAAAGCAAGAGCCCTGAAAAAAGTTTACTTTTGGAGTAACCTCATTGTCTTCACTCATCATGGAATTTCAGATGTCATGGTGTAGCTAGGAGCCTGCACCTTCCATTATGCATTCAGTGCTTCTCGTGCTTTTCTTAGGAAATGAACCACAGTGGCTTTAAGACTGTGAATGTAGATCAAGGTGCCAAAGTGATTTCAACTCGGAGCTTCCTGAAATTTGAACCTGGATGTTTTTCTGCATATGTGTATGAGAAAAAAGAAACAGAAATGAGGAAGGAAGGTCTAGTGTATGGGGATTTGTCCACTGCTCTACCCCAAGGTGTTCCCAGTTGTTCTGGGAATACAGCAAATGAGACAGTTTCAGATCTCTTTGGGTATGTGCACTAAAGCTGCAGCTTTGCCATCCTTAGGACAGGTGCTGCATCTTTTTCTGAGTGACCAGCAGCACTGACACGTGTGAGAAGCAGTACCATGCTTTCACTTCAGGGAGCACCAGCAGTAAGGGTTACTTACATTTTCATAGTGGGACTTAACTGCCTCCTGATAGGGAGCACGAGAGACAGGAGAGGTATTTGTGTGAAATTGTGCATTCTTCTCTTTATGGAGACCAGGATTTACATCTTTTGCTGCCATCCCCTTTTCAACTTGATTGTGTTTCATTTGTGCAGGATTAGCAATAACTCTGGCCTAAAAGTGAATCCTTTCTTAATTTGACAGCAGTGAGCAGTGCTGTGTTGTCACCTGCAGGTGGCAATGTATATTTTAGGAGGGATTTTTTTTAAATGTGTATTTCCAGTTAGGAATAGTTCATTGTGAGCCTGGTGACATGACAGAACCCCACAGCAGCCTCCTGATGGTATACAGATTATTTATTTTTTAATTGGGCAGTGATTTCTAGCACTTGCTGTACAACATTATGAAAACATTTCCTTTGTTATAGATGACTAGAATAGTAATTAATACTCTTAAGGAATCTGCCACTCATCTGTGACAGAACAGTTGCAAGTTCCCTTTTTTTTTTTCTTTTTCCTTCAGCCATGTGACTGAACTTTCTCAATATGAATGTGTTCTAGGAAATTGCTTTGATGAGGAAAATAAGACACAAAAGATACTCAAATGAACATTGAGATGAGTAACAGAAGATCACAAACTGGTGAGGATTAGCCACCGATGAGCCACATCAGAACAGCAGACAGCATGAAGATAGGGAAGGGTGGTTAGTTCAAATCAAGACCCCAAAGAAAAGCAAATAACTGTTTTCTGGAATTTTGTTTGCTGGTTTTTATTGTTACTGGTTTTATTGTTCCTGCTGTTTCTCTGTCACGTAAGAAATACATGCTCCTTCAGGAATCAAGGTCTATTCTATCTCACTTTAAATTAGAGCTGTACTGTGATGACACTGAGTCTTAATACTGAAGTTTTTCCTGCAGAGTTTAGAAGGGCAATAAAGTGGAATAATGTATATTTTAATGTACTTACAATTTCATGCTTGTTGCCTGTTCCTTGAGGTTTATTGTTGGGTTTTTTTTTTTTTTTTTTTTTTTTTTTAACAGGAGTATGCTGTGAACTGTCACGTTATCACCTGGGAGAGAATCCTCAGCCACTTTGATATATTTGCTTTTGGGCATTTCTGGGGCTGGGCTATGAAGGCTTTGCTGATCCGCAGCTATGGGCTGTGCTGGACTATTAGCATTACCTGGGAGCTCACTGAGGTAGGCCACACATTTATCTTAGTTAAACAAATGTATGAGACTTGAATTGCTCTTGGGGGGATGTGAATGTTACTGAAAGGATGACTCAATAGTTCTCAGTATAGATTTACATTTTAAGCCTTATAAACCAGATGCTGAGCAGTTGGTGCGGTTGCGTTAGTGGACAGCAACAAGTTGGGGTTTAGGTAAATGACTTACAGATACTTCGATAGGAGGGAAGTCTAGGCTGCAGCCTATTGTTGCCATCCATACTTTGTTTTTCTTCTGTTATGGGAGTCAACACTCATGCTGTTTCAGATGTTGACTAATATTCCCTGAATCAGAGCAATTGTTCTCCTTTTTCTAAGCTATTTTGAAACTGGTTAAGATTCGGATTTCACAGGTACCCACAAGTATCCACAAAAAAACAACTTTGCTAGTCATTGTACTAACTTTTTCCCTCTGGAAAAGAGTAAACTTGGATTTGTTGCACATGCACTCTTATTTTTCAGTTGATAATAGCACAACCATCATCTTTAATTTGACATGGCATGGAATGTCTAGTATTCCCTGTTGTTGAAAGACGGATTATTGGAACAGATAATATGTTGAGTAAGGTTCGGTATATAGAGAAGTTATCACCACTCAAATGGATTTTTAATGAATTAGTTAATTCAGGAAAGTAATTAGAAGCCTGCAGAAGTTACACAGGGATTTAGCTGTGCATCTCATATTAGCGTTAATGGACTTCAGCTGGCTCTCCATTCTGAAATGGGACACTTGGCTCATGCTCCTTACTATGCGATTAAAGCTGGGATGCAGGCAGACCTTGGCCTCTCATTCTGAGAAAACAGCTAGCACCTTAGAGGTGGTCTGGTTAACACCCGTGCTCTGGTTTTTGATGCCTTACTATCTGTAACTTCTGATGTATTTAACTGGATTATTGCAGATTGAGATTTGTAGCCTAGTACCCCTTTCAGGTTAAATGAATTTAAAATATGAAAGGGAAAATGTAGCAAGATAATGAGCAACATTGAATAGCATGAGTCCTGAAGAGAAATTAAAATTTTATTTTCTGCAAGTTGAAATTCCCATAACCTTGTCAAAGAAAAACAAGTTGCTTTTATATGCTTTCGCAATAATTTTCAAAGGAAATGTCATTGTCAATATCAGTCACTGTAATTCGTTATAAATGGACCAGTATTAATTCTCGCTGTATACAGAAAACATTCTTGTTTCTTTTCCCACATCTGTTTTTTTTAATATTTTATTTAAATAACTGTTAAGAAAAGATACTTTATTACAAAATAACACCAATAATCTTCCACAGACATCGTGTATGTACATTAACTGACAAAAATTTTACTGTTTTTGTGGAGGTTAGAATATTCTTTGGTTTGCTATGTGTTTTGTTAAGCATCCCCTTGAGTATTCCAAAGGGACTACTTAACACATGGCTGTCTTGATCTCCAATCCACAGCTAACTTTTTCAGTCTATTTTTTGGGTTGCTGCAATTTTTCTTGTAGAATAGGGAATACAATTATTTTATCTTAAAGAAGAATGAGAGGTGCTGAATCTATTTCTAGCTCTCAGTAAATTATGCTTATATCTTGCCTTAATTCTGGCCAGTTGTCCTCCTTCGCTCCATCAAAAGTGTAAAGTCACCAAATGTATCTGTAAATACACGTAATTGCCTTACTAATGCCTCGTAGTTGTCTTCAGTTGAGTATTCAGAAAGGAAAAGATTGCTTCGGAGGTAACGATTTGTGCACTTTCCAGGGAAAGTCTTCAGGGGACTGAACATGTTTTGATATATCCAGATGATGTCAACTTCTCAGTCTGATGCTGGTTTGTTTCTGGCCTGTTTTCTAGTATTTTCATTGCAAATGTACTTTCATTGTTAGTGTTTACCAGAGACCAAGTAGGAAGGGAGAGTGGAACATCCTCTTAACTTTTTGAGCCGTTCTGGATCAAGTATAACAGCAAAGTTTGTAGTGTCTGAAATATTGGTGAACTCTTAATCTTTCTACAGTCACTAAATTTCCTAAAAATAATAAATGAAAGAGTTTTGAAACAGAACAAATCTTAAATCTTGAACACCAATGTGCTTTAGTACTGACAGTTGTTACAAATGCATCGATTTTACTTACTGCATCTTGTTGCTGTTTGAGAAAACGTACCTCTTAAAACTATTTAGCAAAAAAAAAAGGCAGAAGTTCTCTTCAATTTATTTTTTTAACACACAGAGCACCTTATTTCCTCCAAGAAGTGCAGTAGTTTTGCTTGTTTCATGCATTTTAATGAATGTGCTATGTATCGTCTTTGAGAAGCCAGGAGCTGTATGATATCTTTATATACAGCATAGCCCCAACACGGAACAGTGAGAAGGAAACCTCTGATGCCTTGTGTGGTTCTATCCAAGGCCTTCTGAAGTTAGTGGAAGGAAGCCCATCAAATTCCAGCGGTTGTGGCACATGTCCTTGAAGTCTGACGTGTACTGAAAAGCTGGGTTTTTAAAATGTGTACTTAAAATGAATTTGTATGAATTCTGTGCTGTTCCTCATCCAAAATCTTTTTGCTGTATTCTGTAGCTCTTCTTCATGCACCTTCTGCCTAATTTTGCTGAATGCTGGTGGGATCAAGTCATTTTGGACATCCTGCTTTGTAACGGGGGTGGCATCTGGTTGGGCATGGTAGTTTGTCGTTTCTTGGAGATGAGGACCTATCACTGGGCAAGCTTCAAGTAGGTCTAAATTAAAGCTTGATAAACATTGTTTGATGTTATAATATTAGATTAATTTCCTTGGGAAACAGGTCTTTTTTGCATATGTAAAATGCATGTGGTATAGAAATAGCATGCAATCTGCATGTGCTAACAATGCTGTAAATATATTTTAAATGTTAAAATTTCATTTTATAGTAATGCTACTCTACAGCATGTATCTGTAAATATGGTTATGTACAGATAATTTTCCTTTGCAGTTTAAGTTAGAAGTATTGATGCTAAATGAAAATATAAAGTAGTAAAGCTATTTGCATTTTCAGTTTATTTTGTACAAGTAGTTGAAGGCAGTGAACAAAAGAAATTGTAATTGTTTTCTCATACAATGTTTTTGAACTGGATTTGGGCTCACCTTGATGAGGCATTAGTATGACAATCTGTCAGCACTAGTTGTAATTGCAGAAGAGGAATCAGGCTGGTGGTACCTGTGCTGTGAATTGCCTTACGCCATTGCTGACGCTCTCTTCATTTTGCAAAGATGTAATTGCAAAATAAAGTAGTTTTTATTGTGTGAAAGGGCAACAGCTTGTGGCCTCGTAAATACCAGTTCCTAGCCATCCAGGTATGGTTTCTTCCATAGATTTTTGCCCCTCTCCTGCCTTCTTCCCTGCCAGTGGGTGGCGAGCACAGTTATCTGCACATTACCAATGGTATAGATGAAACAGGATCAAATACAATGAATTGCCAAAGGATATTACCTCGAGAGATGGAAAATGAGCTCAAATCTTGACTTCCAAAGTTGTACTCTACCTAAATGTCAGTAATGCTTTCTTTTCTTACTCTCGAATTTGTTAATTGATCTGAGAACCTTTAGTCTCAATCTGGCCTTTAGTCTCTGTTCAATTTTCCTCCATTTCAATTCAGGAGGAATAGTGAATGTTGTAGACTTGACAGTCCCTCTGTTTTTAGAGAGTTCACAGGAAGTTAAAACAGCAGAATGTCTATGGCAAGGCTATTCTTTACTGTCTTTGTGGAATATTTTTTCTTCACGTTCTTTTAAATGGATAAGTAGATTTTTTTGGACCTTTAATATGAAGACAGGCTGCCTAGAATTATAAGCTTTTGCTTGTGCTCTTTTGTTTTCCTTTTTTCATTGACTAATGCACATCTTAAAGATTAGAAGGTTCTGCTAACCTAAGATCCCACTCGCCTAAAAGAACACAAGTATCAGAAACATAAAATCTCAATCTCCTTTTTTGTCCAGAAGGGCCAGGGAAATAACAGGGTGAAAGCAGGCTTCTACCGCTGTTAATCCTCCTTCAAAAAGGAAACTCTTGAGTTTTTCGTAGATTCTCTGTCCTTTGGATGCTGTTGCTCATCCGACAATGTTATCAAAAGCAAGAGGGAGTAACACATCTGTCAGATGAACCTCCATTTGCATCCCTTCTCAAAAGGGAATTTAAAAGCTGCCTAGCTTTTAACTGTGCTATCGCATCTCTCCAGAAGATTCCCATGCGTCTAATGTCAAAACAGCAGGGGTTGTGTGTGCTGGAAGTGCAGAATTTTCAAACCTGTGGAGCCAATCCCTTATACAATTAATGGATAATGAATCATAGAATCATTAAGGTTGGAAAAGACCTCAAGGGTCATCAAGTCCAACCGTCAACCCAACACCACCTAACTCACTAAACCATGTCCCTAAGCACCACATCTACAGATTCCTTGAACACTTCCAGGGAATCTGACAGATTCTTGAAGGACTGATGTCACTGAGCTCTGGAACAAGGAGTCTTTGGGATAAGAGCAGTGGCTACATAGACTAAGAAGAAATACTGTCTAGATTTTCCAAGGGGATTGCAGAATTGCAATCCTTGTTTTTTTCTTTATGGAGAGAATGATAGTTTTGTTTTGTAGTTAGTTACTGTCTGAGGATAGAGGAGGGTGGGCTTTCATAGCAGAATGCACCCTGACTTAAATGCTTAATAGATTATGTCTTAATTCGCCCTTGCCCGATATGCGGTTGTGTATCTTGTCTGTCCAGCAAAAAAGTGTGATTGTTCCAAAATATCAGTAACGTGACTATTGCTTTTTTTCCCCCTTGTATATTCCTTGCATTTATTACAGCCATTCTCTTTTTCTAGGGACATTCACACAACCACGGGGAAAATCAAAAGAGCTGTATTACAGTTCACCCCAGCCAGCTGGACCTATGTCCGCTGGTTTGACCCCAAGTCTTCATTTCAAAGAGTGGCTGGAGTCTACCTTTTCATGATCATTTGGCAGGTAAGAAATAAATTCTGTTAAATCAAAGCTGCCATCAGCTCAGTTACTTATTGGCTGTGTTTGGATAGAAGATACTCTAATGCAATGTATGTCTGTCATTGAAACACACAGTTAGATGAATCGATAATACAGAATTGGTCAGGGCGCTGTTTGTGGGAGTTACTTGATAGCTCAGGAGTGTAATTACAGAATCTGTGGAAAACATCAAATGTTACAGATTGCTGTACTGGCCATCAGATTGCTCTTTGCAGTTGATACAGTTTTAAAAACTGCTAGGCAGTGGGGTTTAGAGGTTTGGGTTTTTTTGTTTTGGTTTGGTTTTGTTGTGTGGTTTTGGTTCTTTTCTTTCCCACTGACTGTTGGATGGATCACTGATACTCAGAATTCTGGCCTTGATCTGGCAAGACTCTATTAATATCTTCCAACTGCTTTGGTAATTCATCATGCAAATGCTAGCAAACTTCACTAATTTTTTTTTGTTTTATATTATTTTTGGTTTTATATTATTTCTGGTTTTATATTATTTTTGGCTTTTAAATTTTTATTTTACTGAGTTTGGTTTTTAAAAGGAGAAGCAGAAGTCTTTGAGATATATATTTTTGTGTGTGTGTGTGTGTGTGTCTGTGATCTCTTCTACCAAATTTGCCTCAGTCATTCATACTTGGTTTAGGAAATGAAAGTTATCAGAAGACCACTGCAGTATGAATTAGAGAGCAAATACTTTCATAGCATTGTCTAGGGCAGAATCCTTTGTTTCACTAGTTTATTCCTTGCTTGTCCTAGAGTAGGAATCTTAGACTCTTTAAATGCTCCATCTAACCAGCAGGGCTATATTAGAGCATAAATAGTTTTCCTTCCCTGTTTTAGTTCCCGTATTAATCTTTGCACATTTTCTGTAGTAACTCGTTAAGAGTTACATAGATTGAACATTATTAACTAACTTTTTTTTTTTTTGTTAGCTGACTGAGTTGAACACATTCTTTCTGAAACATATCTTTGTGTTCCAAGCAAGCCACCCCTTAAGCTGGGGGAGAATTCTCTTCATAGGAATCATTACAGCACCCACTGTAAGGTAATTTTGTTGCCATGGTGTTTTTTCTGAAGTTTAAAGTAGCTTGACTTCTAGGCACTGTACATAGTTTGTGAATAAGTACAGGCACATTTCAAGAAGTTTATGCTTTTACCACCATGAAAAGCAAAACAATCATTGCTTTCAATAAGATGCTTTTTCTACCAAGTAAACTAATAAGGTAAAATGTATATAAACATCTGTGTTTCCATAGGGATGCAGAACTAGTCTGTTCCATCTTCTGTTTGTATAGCATCTGCCAGTGTTTGAGCTAGCTGCATATGTTATCCGTGAGGACTGCATGTGAAAATATCCAAGTTGATCAGTCAGATGCTTACAAAAGTGTAGATGAGGAAAAATAAAGTTGTTGGTTTTTCTGACTGACCTTGTTATCCTGTTTGTCTGCAGGAAATATTAGCATCTTGTAAGAAAAGATAGAGTATTACCATATTCTGAGTAACAGAATAGTATAGATGCAGTGTTAACAGTTGTGTAGAAATATTAACATCTTTTTAGTCATGCACACTACTTGCATTGTTAGCAGAGCCTCCTTAATATTTTTTTTTCTGTGATATAGCTGGAGGCAGACAGAATACACACAGTTTTGAGGTTAGAGACATAGAATTTCCCATTAGTCAGTAAAGTGACATTGCCTTGGACAGTTAAATGGCAGCTGTGCATTGGTTTATTCCTAAAATAACAGCTGTTAGTGTCTCAAGTTATGTGCAGTCATTTCGCACTGTTAATTAGATCACCTTAAACATCCTACAAGCTCCTGTATATATGAACTTTTAAGTATTTTTACAGCACTTGCCAAGCTGTAGAAGTCTTTATTCTTAAACAATCCTTGTGTTGTTGGATTAATAACACTTTTATTCCCCATCCCTCAGTGCAAATTGGAGACAGAGACTGAGGAAAGGAACTTTGGTCCCACTTCTTTGGAATTCCCCTCTCTAAACTCTTAAAATTTAGGAGCATAAAGAACAGAACAGAATGGTCTCCAGAATGTTTTCAAAATATTGAGAAATTCTGCTTTGTTCTTGAGAGGAAAACATGCCAGCGGTTAGAGTGCTCACCGAGGATATAGAATAGCCAGATTCAGTTTCTCTCAAGATTCAAACCTACCTCTGTCAAGAAAATGCAATTGTTAATAAATTAAAGACAAACTGTTGAAAAAGTGGGGTATTCTCTAACGCTTTTGAAGCTGTTGTACTTTGCCTAAAAGAATTGGAGAGTAGAGAGACAAGAGACAAATATGTAGCTTTGTTAGTCTACTAGTTTGGGTAGTTTCCCAGTCCTTGCTCTCAGGATTGTTTTATGTGTTGTTTCAAGTTATTTGATGTAAGTGATAATCTGTCCTACCAGAACTGAAGCCATCTGGTAGACATCTAGCATGACGGCATGTGATTTCAACCATCAGCACTTCATTTTCAGTATAGATACATTTGTAACATAAACTAATTTTCTAAATGTAAATATTCTGAGGACTTCAAACTTCACTGAAGATTTTTCCTTGTTTCCCTTCTCAGGCAATACTATGCATACCTCACAGATACACAGTGCAAGAGGGTGGGAACTCAGTGCTGGGTGTTTGGGTAAGTGGTTTTGCTGCATTCTTGAAGCACTCGGACAAGTGTTAAGTATGAGTCCAGCACAGGAACAGGCTTTGCATGAAGCCCGTCCTTGTCTTGTGTTGGTTTTAATATAAAGAACAGTATGGAGAGATTTTCTTTTTTTTTGCAAGTTCAGAGGAAAGGAAAATTCTGGAATTGGAGGTAGAACATGGGAAGTGATGGAATGAGTAAGGAGAAGAACAGAAGGAAGAACTAGAAACTGCTGGATAAAGCTAGGCTCCTTCAGAGTAGCATTGGCCTTGCTGCCCATATTCTCAGTCAGGTGAGAAGGATAAAGCTTTTGCCTCTTCCGCTTGCCTGTCATTGGAGCAATATTTACCTGGCCGTCAAAGGTGGGCGTTGCTGCTGTTAGTGAAATCATCAACAGAAGACAGCTAAACAAACCACAGTTATCGACTGTTTCTATTCTGTTCTCAAAGAGGGAGAAGAATAATGCTATGAGCATTGTTTACCTTGGGCTCCCAACTCTTTCAACATGTATCTTGGAGGAGACCTTTAAATGAAGAGTTTGCATGATTGCTTCTGGTGAGAACTGCCTTCCCTAGATGGCTTGACTAAAATGTGCTGCTCTGGAAACCAGAAGTGTATCCTATTGTAGCATTGTAAAAGCTTCTTGTAAATAAGCAGCATAGTAGTGTCCCTTTTGATTTGTGACTTGGAAGCTTACAAATGGGAAAACATAAAATATCCTAAATCATGTCTTAAAGGGAAAAAAAATATTTTAAAAAACTATTCAAGAAGCTAATTTCTGATGGCAATGATTTTAAATTAAAATAACCATTTCATTCTCTTTGTCAAGATCAGTATACATCTTATTTCCAGAATTGTCTGAACCATTTTTGTGTTTAATAGAAGAATCTGTTACTGTTTTAAATTGGAATAGCATTTCAACGAGCCATAAAATACTCAGATCTAATTTAGAGACCGTCCTCTGTCAAACTCATCTCACCTTTACTCTTAGTCTCAGGGAAGTTACAGAGTTTTAGGACCAGTACTGTCCTGGAAGGCATGTTTCCAGGTGTAGTACACCACTGTAAAGAATGCCCCTTTCTCAACATTTAATTGAGATGAGAGCAGAGCATGCTGCAATGTAATTGAAGGGATATCTACTCTTTTTTCAAATGTGACCTGGAGAACATGACATGGCTCCTTGGGTTTGGCTGGGCTTAAATATTCATCTCTTTCGCTTGACTGACTTATCATCTTCCTGAATGGATCTGTTAACTGTCTTCTGGCTCTGAAAAATTGTTAAGGATTACAGCAACCATTGCCCTTGGTTCAGAGCTCTCACTGAGCACGTTAGTGTGATATATGTCAATAAACAGATGCTCAAATATCTCTTTGAGATTGCATAATAAGAACTGAAATAGAATATTCATGTGCAGTTCTGTCTAATAGTGGGAAATGTGCTTGGAGTAAGTAAGCATCTTGATACTGCTTGCTTCTGTTATCATCTAGAAAAAAACAGAGCAACACTAGGAGTTCCTGTTTGTTGAAAAAGCAGCACTTTTCCAGTAATTTAACTATCCACAATATAATTTCTGAAGTAATTAAAAGCAAATATTTAGAATAAGAATATTTGTGGTAATCAAGAAACACTTCTAAAGGCACACATTGAATTTGTATCACCATGACCACTGGAACAATTAAAACCAGTGTTTTGCATTAATATGAAACTGTATTCCCTGCAACTTGATGTATACTGTAGCATCACTCTCAACAGATGGACAGTAAATTATATAAGGCATGAACAAGGCCATTGCAACAGGTCTGCTGGAAATTGCACCATTTTAATTAAGATGAAGCCTTTAAAAAAGGAATATGTGTTAGGATGTTACCAGACCATTTTGATTGAATGAAAACTTAGTGTCTTTAGTTCTGCTGAGTATTCTTGTCACCCTTCAATAGGATACTAACACCTTTCACTTGTTAGCATTCTTCTATCTTTTGACTTACCACTTCTTTCACTGTAATAGCTGTCCTGTTGTACAAGTATTCTTGACAAGAATAATGGAAAGAACATATAAATGCAACACAAGCAGCTGTATTAGTTTTTTGAGTCCTTGTTGAAAATACCTTGTTGTTTTCTTTATACCTTTGAGTATATCATACCCTTATGTTTGTTTCCTGATGGTGGTCTTTCTGTTCCCACTGCTGCAGTTCAGTTTAACTATTTTTAATCTGCAGCTGGGTCAGTATGAATAATATAAAATCAAGAAAGAAAAATAACTGATGAACCAGCAGAGTAATACTGCTCTCAAGTTTTTATTAATATGCAGCTCGCTCATTTGCAGTTTTGGCCAATTAGGTGTTACCTCCACAATTTTAAGTTTTGGCCCCACTCATCATGCTGCAAGTCACGTTGGATGGTATAGAGAAAGCTGTAATTTATTATTTGCACCAGGACCATCTCTACAATAACAGTGGTTAAGTCATGCACACACCTTTCCTCCCTCTTTCATGGAGGGAGCTGGGTCCTGTTGGCCAGGCACTAGAGCCTTTTTGGGCAGCTCCCTGGTTGTGGAGAGTGCTGGTAGGGAATGTGTCCTGCAGTGTTGAGCTTGGGAGACCGGAACACGACCTGATGTTAAGTGTGCCTGTGCACGTTTGAGGAGGAGTGTTCATGCATGTGTTTATGTACAACCTCAAAGTCACGATTGAACAAGTTAAGTATTAAACTTTCACAAATGTAATAGTTTTCTTCATGATTGGCTTCAGCTGGAGAAGAGTTATTTTCTACAGTTTTGCTGCACCAGTCACATTTCTACACTTGTATTTGTTAAAAGATGTGATTTTGTGTCCAGGACATACACACACCAAATATATTTCCATGGCAAATGATGTAAACTTTGGATTAATAACCTCTTGTTCCCCATCAAATGGTGGACAAACCTCCATAGCTTTGAGCATGAAAAGACGTAAACATCTGGTAACGAAGAGAGAGCTGGAGATACTTGTTTTTATTCTTATAATACCAGAGAGAAAAGTAAATATTGCATTTTTTCCTGTTGCATTTCTCACCAAATCCTCTGATACCATAGTGTGGACCTGGGTTTACACCTAAACTGAAACAAATGTGTGGATTCTCAGAGAATTTGAAGTGCTCTTTCATGTTAATTTTCTAATTAAAATCCATCTAAAGCAAGCGAAATAGCCTATTTAGAATTGCAGTAAATTTGTATCCAGTAGAGAAATACCCAAAGCACAGTTCTAGTTCAGCCAACAGGGAGGCTATTGGCTGTTCAACATAGAAAATAAATTTATATCTGGTGAGGGCTGAAGCACAGGGGTAAGTATAAAGAGAAAGTCTCATCTATTGGCACACACTCCTGCTTGTTCACTGGACAAGTGGAGGTTAGCGGAATTGTATACTGCCAGTCGATCACTTTTTGTATGCTGTTTATGCTGAAGAAAAGTCTAGAAAGAGAAATAAATTTCCCAAAGGATTTATTAGTGGTGTTGGGGGGGTGTGTGCTCACTGGAGAATAGTGCTTGTTTAGAGCTGACAATCTGGGGTCTGGGTTGTGAACATGTGAGTTAAGTCCATGGTGTTTGTAACCATCTTTTTTCCCCCCACTCTCTCTTTCATTTACCTGCAGGGTTATTGCTTTCCTCGAAGCTATTGTGTGCATAAAGTTCGGACAGGATCTTTTTTCCAAAACACAAATACTGTATGTTGTGTTTTGGCTTCTTTGTGTGGTAAGTGAGACTTTTCATGTGAAACATAAAGCATGGCAAAAGCATTGAAAGCATCTAAATAGCTTCCTCTCTGGAATATTGGCAACAGGGGAGTATTGTGGGGGAATGCTGGTAAAGAGCTTTGTGCATGTCCTAGGAAAAGTAACTGCAGGATCATTCAGAACACACTTTGAAAGGACTGGAATATTTTTTTTTTCTTATTTCTTGACATAGCAGAATATAACCACTTTACCAGTGCTTAACAGTGAAACAAACACTGGTTATAGGGCTTTCTATCTTTGAGAGAAAATGTCAGTTCAGCTGAGGCTAACTTTAGTGGTGCTTCCTATAGTACCTGCTGGAAAATAACAGAAGTTAATGAATAGCGTTAATAAGTAATGCATGCTGTTTCACACTGAAGTCTTACAACTACAGAAACAGCCCTGCTTTGTCAGGCAAATCATTTTCACTCAGCCTGCAACTTTATGTACTTCAGTGTGATTACTGCAAATGCGGCATGAAATACCCATTTTATAACAGCAAATGGATGTTTGTCTTGCTAGACTTGTACCTCTGATGCCAAACACATTTTTAATGATCAGTGAAAAATAAGGCATTCATAATGGGCTGACAGTTAAATACTTCTCCCTTCCAGTTGGGACCACAGTTTGCACAGGTCTGACAGGGAGTCAGAATTTATTGTTCTCTTATTTAGCATGATGATTTTATTCCTGAAACTTCAGAGACAAAAAGTATCAAATTGCTTCCCAGATCGGAGCACCACAGAACCAAACATGTAACCCAGCCTGAAGCATGGGGCAGGGAGAAGGAGAATTCTTCTCCTAGACTGGTTGTTCCTGATAGTATACCTGCAAGTGCCTACCAACTGCCTTTGTATGATGACTGTACAGGGTGAGGACGAAAATCATACTGACAGTGTATCCTGCATGTATGTGGGTGATCTGTATGTATTCTCATGCTCCCATTGATAATTACTCTGCATAACCCATGGTGGCACAATGTATATGTACCTTGAAGTTGAAGCATGAGTCTTGCTCATCCTGACAAAAGATGCAGAGAGAAACAGGGCATCAGAGTCTCTGAATGCGGAATCTCCAGGGACTCTGAGACCTTGAACCAGCAAGAAATTTGGAAAAAAAATTTACAGATTATGTTTTCTTCTCCTCCCTTGTTTAGGCCTTCACAACTTTCCTGTGTTTATATGGTATGGTTTGGTACGCAGAATACTACGGCTACCGAGAAAAGGTACTTTATTAGGAAGCCTGTTTTTGTTTTATACCAGAGTTAAAACTGCATTGCTCCTAGATATTAGAATTCTTTACCAGAGGTAGTATAAATGAGGGTGAGGGGGGATGGTCCGGAGTCTAGCTGAAGTCAATAGAAGGAACTCCAAATTCAGTGGGCCTTGGAGGGTTCCCAAATTACACTGAAGTTTCTAAAGAGAGCTGTCCTCTTAGTTACTCAAAATGAGGCTGTAATTTTACCAAAGCATTCAGCGATGAATGGTTAGCTAATGTTCCTATTGTACAGGTGGAATGCTAGGGGAATATTAAGAATACTCGGTTACACAACAGATCATGTGGCAAGTGGTGAGTTCTTATTGTATCATCTGTGTTGTACCTTCTAACTAGGAAAGGAAAAGTCCTGAGTACTGGCTGAAAGTTTTATGAGGACTTTTGCCACAGTTTAAATTTACGAATCTAATTGCAAACAGGAGAAGTGCTTATCACAAGAACCAGCATACCAATGACATCTTTCTTGTTTTTGCAGACCTTATCAGAAAGTGAAGACAGCCCATACAGTCCAGATGCTTCCTGGCTTCATTCTAAATTTAGTAGAGGTACTGGCACTTTTGCACCTGTATTCTCAAAGTGGTAGCATTAAGGCTCAGCACTAGGAAATGAGGCTTGAGAAACTTCCATTAGAGACAAATGGACTTATTTAAACAACCCTGCAGGAGTCATACAGATAAATCATCTGCAAAGCTATTTGGTTTTACTGCCTTTTTTCTTCTAACTCTTGGAAATGTATTTATTTTTTAATGAAGCAACTGAACTTTTCTGCCGTTATTCCAGGCCATTCTTGTAGGCTTAGGGCATTATGCATTTCATAACTGTTGTGGACAGGTGTTCTCTCTGAACGTTGGATATTTGGTTTGAAACATAATGAATGTGAATTGTGCTTTTATTCCTGCTTTTTAAGAAATGGTCAAGAATGTGCCCTGGAGTTTCTGTTCTTACTGACGCTTGCCTAGTCAATGCAGTGCTGCTGGTCATAAACAGTTTTCTCTGTCCAAAGCAAAGGCAGCCTCCTTCTCTG
>NW_010100674.1:28444-46674 GCF_000699245.1 Pterocles gutturalis | reverse complement strand
TCCCTACACTAGAGGCCAGTTAAGTTACCTGCCTCCTCTGTGTGGTCTGGCTTGTTGAACAAATATCAAGATTCACACCTGGAAGTTATCTCTATCAGAGCTTATGCTCCAGGTATTTGTATCATTAAAAATATTTCTCATTTATCATATGCTTGAAAAGCACCTACAGCAGAGCTTCTTTATATTTCATATATGGTTCTTCTGGATGCTGACATTAATTTATTCTCAGTTTAGTAAATTTGTGGATTTTTACATTTTGGAGAAAAGTTGCTTGCACTCAGAATGTTTTCCTCATTTATAGATGCTAGAAAAGTCTGGCCAAGCAAATCTTTCTCTGATTTTCATTAATTACAAACTTCAGTCTCTTTCAGGTTTTGCTTTTGAATTTTTGTTTCAGTTGCTCATTGTCTCCTTTTGCTTTCTCAGACTCAAAAGTGGTCTGTCATATGCAAGACTGAAAACAAGAAAGGTCCTCTTACAAGGATCTGTGACCTTGCTTCCATAGTTATTGGTTTTTGATAGTAGGACTAGCTGATAGTAAAAATGTGGAGGTTTAATTGTTGATGTCGTTGAAAACAGAGGATGTTTCACCACTATATTCTGCTATAACAAACTTCTGAATTTTTTTGGAGAAGGAAGAGTCTTACAGAAGTCTTAAGAATGGTGCTTTTTTTTTTTAAAAAAATAGGCCACTAGATGGAGTACAAGAATCAAAACCAGTTTGTATTAGCCTGAAATAATCTACACTGTAAACATTGTAGCTCTAGAAAGCCTTACTGTCTTTTAAACAAGAACTTGACAATGTGAAATATATATATATATATGTAAAAAACCTGTTAATTTCTCAGCAGGTGCTGACAATAGTCCACCAAAACATTCAGTCAATAGTGAAAGCCATTCATCTAGAAGAAGGAATCGGCACTCCAAATCAAAAGTAACAAATGGAATCGGCAAGAAATAAGAATGGTTTCTGAAGATATCCTACAGTGTGACCAGAGGTGACAAAGAAAATCGGACCTGGCTCTGAATTTCCAAATGGAAGATTGATTTTTAAATTTAAAAGTTAATAAAAGGAGGTGTTGAAGAAAAGGATGATCAAGATAGAGCCACCAGTGTAGTGCAAATCATTGCCTGCTGACACTTGCAATTCACTGATTTAAACCTAGTTTCTTCAGCATGTGGCACCAAAAGCTAATGAAGAGGATACTGGAAAGAAAGTAATTTTGTCATAACAGGTCCACCCTGTTTTGTGTTCAGGTGTTGAAAGTGCATTTTTAATATCTTAGTTGAGGATTTAAACACAAAGGTTAGTAAACTGATAATCAGTTGGCACAGCTGGTTGGATTTTTTTTTTTGTTTTACTGTGTTTTTCCTGATTTCTAGAAGAGTATGCAATCCTTTGACTAAAAGCAACTCTGCCCTTCTTTCTCAGTCTCACAAGTAAACTTTTCTGTACAACAGTTAGTAAGTATTTAAAATTGCTATACTTGTAGACAGCTGCTTGCTCTGATGGAAAGCCTCTTTAGACCTGGTGGCAGGGTTTTACCAGCAAAGAAATGGGTCCAGGCTTCTTGTAAAGGATGCGAAATTGACCTTCAAACATGGTTTTGTTCTACCTTGTCCTTCTGCTTGATTGTTACATATTTGATTTCTGTTGTGAGGCAGAGGGCCATGCCTGCTACCCTCAGAGACAATGTCATTTAGTTGTTTTTCTTCCTTTACTGCGGTGTGTTTTGCATCAAGTGCAAATATGTAATTTTTTCAGCTGTCACATTGTGTACAAAGGTCCTTCCCACTTCCCTCTAATTTGCCTCTGCCTCAGCTGAAATCCCAGCATCTTCAGACTGATATCAGAAACTGCTTTGAAGGCTCTGATGCCCTACTAAGCCTGGTGATAAGGCAGTTCTTTTCCTGGAGTTGCTTACTACTTCCATAAACATAATTATTTGTGAAGGCTTGCTATAGTCTTTGGTATCTGAGAGGCAGCATGATATCACTGTGATATACCCCATTGGTTTGGTAGTTCCTGTCATGCAGTCAGATACCCAACAGCAAAGTCACTCTTTCTTGCAGGTTGTTGTTTTTTTTGTATTGGGTGTTCTCGGTTTCGTGGGGTTTTTTTAATGCATTAATTCTGACATCTAGCAAAGTGGATAATTCTCTAGCAGTGAACATAATGATTAAGTCAAGAGGTAAACAATCAAGAGCAATCAGTTCCTGTATAAAGTTATCAAAATGTTTTTGTGCCAATTAGATTTTGTGACTCATGGGGCTCAGAGGGGTAGATAGCTTAAGCACGGATAAGTGATACCCATTAGTCACTTATTTTTCATAAGAAAATGCAATTTCCTTTTTCTATGAATAACGTTACTGTGATTTGCCACACACTAAGTACTGAAAAAAAATGCAGCAGAGACTTTATGCAAGTGTATGATACTGTAAATAGAAAAAAGTATCCTGTGTAACACATTAATTCCTATGTGCCACAGATTATCAATGTTTTCAATGCACTTAAGTGTTGCTGCTGAACTCCTCACAGGCCCTTCGTTTCCCACCATGCTTTTCAATCAAACAACAAAAAATCAACAAGTGTACAACTTGGGAAGTAACATAATAGAAGCTGCTATATCATCATTGATACAGTGACATTAAATGTTCCATGAGAAAAAAAGTTAGGAAGACTTTCAGGCTTTCCTACAACTACTTGGGGTTTTTCCGTACTGTAGTGATTCTGTGTATTGTTTCCTTATTCATAATGTACTACATATTGATGAATGTATTTGTAGATTTCTTTGGCTACTCAGACTTGTTATTTTTTTATTTTCCTGGCAATAACTAAGTCTGTGTAAGACTGTAGAATGGCATTGTAAATTTTCTGTTGATTCAATACCAAAGCAAGAGGTTGGAAGTTTAATGTTTGGAGTACTGTAGCTTTCAAAGGTGAGAGCCTGTTTTGTACTTGCAAGGTACACCAACTATGTATACAAACTTAAATGTGTAAGCAGATGCTGAAGTACAATACCTACTTGCCTGTGGGGACAAGCACACATTTTGTAAATGCAAACCTGGTGCTTACACCGCTGAATTGCACCCTAAAAATATTGGAAAGGCAAATACGAAGTGTCATTGTGTTGGAAGCTGACTTCTGTATGCTATGACAACTGCTTGGCCTTGAAGAAATGTTGTTTGACAACACCTTTAAAAATATTTCCCATTAAGTCTTTTTACTTTGATTTTTTTTGGTGTTTGTTTCATTGTTTGGTGTTTTTCTTTTATTGTTTTTTACTACTTTAAAAGTGCGATGGCTAGGGAGAGGGGAAACTTAAGTAAATTATTCAAGTGCTGCTTGGAAAATTTGGCACTTTGTGTCCTCTGTCAGCAATTCTGACTGGAATTCACCCTTGTTCTCACAAGTCCTTCACTGACTGACAACTTGTATTTTCAGCCCCCTTGTCTTTGGACATGAGCTTTGCACTGGCAGGCATTGGAAAGGTGCTTTTGATCACTGCTGTAAAATTAGTGATCTCAGTTTTATAATTTCCTGTGCTATTGCTGAATTCTGTATGTGTGTAACACCAATGACGAATCTATGAGCTGTTTAGCAACAAGCATCCATGTATGAATTCTGCTGCTTGAACAGTATTTTGTAACAGTCACTGATGCACTGTCCTGTTTTTAGCTACTTGTTCTGTCACAGCCTCTCATTCCTACTTTCCTGCTTCTGCTGTTCTTTCCTTTCTCTGTCCTCTAGTGATCTCCCCTGCTGCTATGGAGAGATCTGAATTGGCCTTCCAGAGGCTGTCCATCAATGGTGTCAGTCATTGAAGGGAGGCTAATTCAGGGCAGCATGATATAAGCAGAAGGTAGTGGCAAGAACTTTAAGTAGTGGATTAAATAAAAATGGGAAGTTTTAAAATGCAGGTATACAGTGAGCCAGAGCTAGTCTTTAGTTCTGGATTCCAGTATTGAAGTTGCTGCATAGATCATATACCACATCTAATTAAAAATTTGGAGTGTGATTTCAACCCATGCTTTTGTTACTCTTCTGTGAAGATCATAATTTGATCTTCTAGCTGTTAAATCTTTAATATTTTTTTACCTTGTTATCACAAGAGGACACAGATGTTACCATGTATTTAATAATTTTTGAATAGACTTGCTCTGTATTGATTGCAAAGTATTGTATTTTGCAATAACTCAGTAAATCAACCCATGTCACCAGTTTGTGTGTTTGTCTGGACCTGCAAGACACAGAAAATTATTACAGAATTGTATTATTCTATGTAATTGCATGCTGACAAACGCAGCGGTTCCTGAGAAGCCTACGGTGTGCACTAAGGTTTTGCTGTAATTTATTATTTTGGAGCAGCAGATCTGATAATATGAGCAGTTATATTATGCCTTCTGAAGTTTAGTGTACAGGATAAATCTTATCTTAATTATTCTTTTTGGATTTGTTTTACTATTGGATGGGAGAGCTGCATTGCAAGATGGTCTCATGACAGACCTTTAAAGAAGAAATGAGACTTCCTGTGGAAGAACTGGAAGACAATCAGCAAGTAAACTTCTGCCACTATAAAGGTGACACTGAGTATCAGAAACACTTTGCTTTGGCTTCTGCTACTGCCAGCAGTTTCCAGCTGTTACTGTACTGAAAACCTATTGTGAGCTCTTGATTGCTCCTTGGCTGTTGGCACTAGCCTGATGTCTAGTGTGTCAAGCAGCATGGCTTTCCCTTTCTTCCTCAGTTCCTTCTGTCTACAGGCATTGAATACTGGCACTTTCTGCCTTGCTGGGAAGGGCTTTTCTGCAACATTACTTACCTTTTGGAATAGTGATTTGTAGAGAGCCCATGAATTCTGAGGTTGTAGTAGGAATAGCCAGGACTTAAGCTTGTTCGTCCTGTGGGAAGAACAGCTAAGAGGCAAGTGTTGAGTATAAAATCTCTTCTGGATCTCTTCTGGGAAAATACTGGATTAAACAATTTATAAGAGCCACCTCTTGCAGTACACTGCTTACTACATTGGATAAGGCTTTTTTATGTCTTCTTTCTGATCAATTAAAGCGTTAAAGGGGGACCTTGATAGGCTTGGAGAGGTGGGCTTGTGCAAACCTCATGAAGTTCAACAAGGCCAAGTGCAAGGTCCTGCATGTGGGTTGGGGCAATCCCAAGCACAAATACAGGCTGGGGGGAGAATGGATTGAGAGCAGCTCTGAGGAGAAAGACTTGGGTGTGCTGGTTGATGGGAAGCTCAGCACTGACCCCAGAATGTGCGCTTGCAGCCCAGAAAGCCAACTGTATACTGGGGCCACATCAAAAGAAGTGTGAGCAGCAGGTTCAAGGAGGTGATTCTCCCCCTCTGCTCTGCTCTTGTGAGGCCCCACCTGGAGTACTGCATCCGGCTCTGGGGCCCCAAACATAAGTACATGGACCTCTTAGAGCAAGTCCAAAGGAGGGCCATGAAGATGGTCAGAGGGTTGGAGCACCTCCCCTATGAGGACAGGCTGAGAGAGTTGGGGTTGTTCAGCCTGGAGAAGAGAAGGCTCTGGGAGGACCTTATAGCAGCCTTCCAGTGCTGAAAGGGGGCTACAGGAGAGATGGGGAGGGACTTTTTACAAGGGCATGTAGTGACAGGATGAGGGGTAATGGTTTTAAGCTGAAAGAGAGTAGATTTAGGCTAGATATTATGAAGAAATTCTTTACTGTGAGGGTGGTGAGACACTGGAACAGGTTTCCCGGAGAAGCTGTGGATGCCCCATCCCTGGAGGGGTTCAAGGCCAGGCTGGATGGGGCTTTGAGCAACCTGGGCTAGTGGAGGGGGTCCCTGCCCATGGCAGGGGGGTTGGAACTCGATGATCTTCAAAGTTCCTTCCAACCCAAACCATTCTGTGATTAAAAATACTGTAAAAAACTGAAGCATTGTGCTCCTTGGGAACTTGAAACTTGGGATCCCTTTTACAAAAGGAGCATGGGGCTGTGCTGCTTTTGAGGGATCTTTATTTTGTGTCTTGGTAGTTGGTGTTGTGGGTGGAACTGTAATCAGCAGTTTCAGGGTAGGGTCAACTGATCTGGATGGCTACATTACTGCTCCCTTCTCCTGTGGCAGAACTTGTACACGATTTTGGTAATGTGATTTGGTGCAGACTGGAAGCTAGAGCCGAAAGCTGGCATGGTGCTGACTAAAATAGGTATTGGCGTCCATGCCTACTTTGATATCTGCAGTTCATTCAGTTTTTGCCACTGACATGGAAATTGACCCTGGAAGCACTAAACTGGTTCTCCCCTATATGGTATGCTTTCAGAACTGCTGCTTTGGCTTACTTTTTCCCTTCGAAAAGGGAGAGGAGCTCTTTTTCTTCCAGATGTCTGAGTGCTCCTGTTCAACTACATCCTGATAACATGCCCATAGGCCTTGGCAGGACTCTCCTGTGCCACTGTTTTCCTTCTGGTATTTCTTCATCTGACCATGCTGGAGGACGAGGCACCACGCAATCACAGCCTGGGGTTCAAACAGAGGTTTCTGAGCTGATTTTAAGCCTTGTATGCTCAAAATACCTCCTGCCATGTTCTGTCTCCCTCTCCGCCAGGTCTCTCTGCCTTCTTACCTGCCTGTTACTGGCACATAGTTTGTTCTCTGGAACCCTGGCAGGGACTGGCCCTACTTTAAGAAATTAAGGTAGTTCCCTGAAGGTGCAGTTTCACAATTGGGTGGAAATGTGTTTTGGACAAAACAAACCCCCCACATTACTCACTTTGCTTTTGCTTTTTGTGTGGCTGGTCGGGAATTGAGAACAAACATTGTTATTCAAATAAAGTGGGACTAGAAAGCCACAAGCTCTTCATACACTGGGCTGGAAGCAACAAGGACAACTGTACTGCTAGCTCGTGCCCAACAGGATGGACAGCCTGTTGCCAGTATGCCTGCTCCCTCGTCTATCAATGCTGTAGCTGCAGGTGTGCCTTGCAAAGTAGAAGTCCTGCTGCCCTCAACAGTGAATTATATTAAGACCAAGTGAGTTTTAACTTCAATTCAGAGGGAAAAAAAGAAAGTCTGGGAAAGAATGTAAATTGTAAACATCAAATTCCTATAATCAACAACAATCTAAGTACCAGACTGTACTAAGCATACACATGGCTTTAATTTTCGTAGTTTTCATGGATCTCTATTTGCAGATGATCGTGAAATAACTGGATGGCTTATTTAAGGTTTTTTGGAGTGGGGGAATTTATAGCAGTAGCATTCCTATGGACGTTATCCAGAATATGTTCTGCAACTGCTGTGCCTTCCAGCTCAGTATTTTGGTGGTTCTTGCTTAAAAAATGCATATAATACTTGTGTGTCTGTAGATATACATGTAAGTCTACCAGATGAACTTTCTCATCAGAATGCTCAGGGCCTGAGCTTAAGTGTAGTCTCTGTGACAAGGACTGCTGTGTGCCTGGACATTTGGAAGCATCCTAGTCCGTATGTACCTCTACAATGTCCAGGACAATTGGGCGTTAATCGCAGTTGCAGCCCCTAGGTGATGCTATAACACAAACGCACAGAGAACGTGAGCTGGATTTTCCAATGATGTTGCTTCTAATTTTGGGCTGCTGGCTTTAGCCACTCTGGCTCAGTTTTAAAGACTTCGTAACTCCTGTTGACTTTAATTACATGTGCTGCACACACAGGCCTGCAAAGTGCCTGTGTTGTCAAACTCACTACAGAATAACCGAAGCAAAATAAAATGAAATGAGTAGCTTTGAGGAGGCTTTTAATTGAAATGTTAAATGATAGCTCTGCTCTTTGGAGAGCAAGAGAGAGAGACTTGCATTTTGGTTTCTACCAAACACACAGGCTACTAATTTGTTGTCTAGGTACCTTCCCTGTTTCAAGGGAGCACTACTCTCTCGAGAGGATCTTTGGGATGAAGCTCTGGGCAGGGTTCTTCTGGCTTTACTCCTGTTCCCACTGCCCTTTGTGTAGGGCATCGGAGTGGGACAGGGTGACCGCTGCTTGAAAGGGTTGTTTGGATTTTGCTCCCAGGAACTCAGCTGGACCAGGGCACAGTCTCCAGTGCTGCCCGCTTGCTTGTGTCTCTGGCTGTAGCAATGAAGCTGTGAATTCATCTGCTTGCGGAGATGAGCTTGTCCCTCATCCCTGCTGTCCTGTTTGGGAAAAGGAAGCCTCTGCGTGTGGATTATTATTGCTTCATGTCTTTATGTGGCTCAGTATATTTCAGCAAGCATTCAGAACTTCATACCATCTGCAAAGAATTCCCATTTTTCCATTAAGAGCCACTGCACATTTTTTTCTAAAGATTTGGAAAATCCCGTTAATGACAGACCTCGACAGGGCACCCAACTTGTACCAATCACTATGGCTGCTATCCGTTAACACTATGTTGCTCCTATTGGCTTAGGAAAAAAACCCTCATTTAGCTCGTATGTGGTCAGCCGACAGAAGAAACCGCAGCGCTCATTCTTTGCAGAAGGAAACGCAGCGTCCTTGCTCTTCTCAATCCAGTTCTGTACAGGGTGGCCACTAGTAGAAACCTATGTTGGTTTTGTTGTAGCCTAACTTCAGTACTTAATGGAGAGAAAAAAGAATACAGTGAAAAATACCACTAAAGGACACATTTTTCCATTAATCAAATAAATAATCCGGAAGAAAACCAAGACCTTTTATTAAATTAGCTGAGATGTTTAGGTTGGGGTTGTTTTTTTTTTTTTTTTCCCTGTGTATGTGCTGTAAGAGCTGTAAGTGATGCAAAATCATGCTTACAACTTTTTAAATATTCTTATTTCTGCCTATTTGCTGACTTTGCCATATTTGGATCCCAAATCCGGATCTGCACATTCCGTTTGCCCACATTTAAAATATATTTGGAATAGCAGAGATTGGGGCGGAGAAACCACATAAAGCTGAATTGCAATTTCCTGGTGACATGTTCTCTAAACATCCCAAAATATCTCTCAGGATGAAGTGTTCCACTTGTTGACTTCAGGTTTCGGCAGCAGCACATGCCGTTCATTCAGTCCTGGTGCTTCTCACAGGGATGTTAACACCATTGCCAGTAATGATCTTTCATGCTGTAGAATTTTCGTCTCGCACCACTTCCATGTTGAAGGGATTGATTTGAAACAATGCATAGGACATTGCAAACTTGATGAGGGGGTGGCCAGTAGGTTAATTTTAAAGATTAGAAATGGGGACAAAGGGTAAGTGACTTGTCTACATTTCCTCAGGAAGCTGGAGACAAAGAGAAGAGTAAGATCCCAGACCTTCGGTTCCCATGCTGTTACCAGAAAATTATCATGGGACTTGCTAAAAAGGAGGTCTGTAGTAAATCCAAGAATGTTAGCCACATCTCTTAAACCCTAAAAATGAAAACAAAGGGGGAACAGGAGTGAGGCGATACCCCCAATCCATTCATATATTCTGGTCTTAACTTTATTTTGCTGGCTTACTTCAATTTACCTACCTTCTCCAATGGGTTTTCATGACCAATACCTCGGCTGTTGATTTAAAATTAGTTTGCTAAGGGTAGGTCAACACATGTAGAGCCAAGTAGATCTTTGGCTCTCCAAGGGATGCTGGGGCACCGAGGTTCTGAACCAACCCAGCGTCTCTCTGCTTTTCTTGCTAGCATTTATCGTCCAACACATCTGACTTCCCAAGGGGTGAAGCAGGCAGGCCCTCGTGCTTTCTTCACAGCTCATCAATTCCAGTGATCCCAGTTGAACCAGTGCTGCAGAAGGGACAGCAGCCCAAGGCCAGGAGTGGGGTTCTCATCCAGTGTTTGAATCAGACTTGATTTCAAAGGGAAATTTTAGTCCTTTAGAAAACTCTTCCCTATGTACATGAAAAAGTAGCAGCTGGATAATAAATAAATAAATAAATAACATGGCAAACAGTGTTTGGATCTCCCAGGCTCCCTGCTGCTTTTTTGGGCACACGCAGGTGCTGTACCCATTCTCCCTGCAGAGCTGCACGCTCCGTTGAGATGCTCCACATCTGTCTTGGGGTGTGAGATTATTTCAGACCTTTTACTTCTCTTGGGTGTGTCCATTTCTCATGAGCCCAAATCAGTTTTGTCTCAGCCTACTGCAAGGTTGTCCTTATAGTGGGCTTCCAGAATGACCCTCACTTGCTTCTTGCTTATCTGACCCCTAGCAAGCTTCCAGAGGACCTTTCTGAGATTAGCTGATAGCACAGTCCTCCTGTGTCTCTCTCGACAGTGAATCTTTCAAATTTAGCTCTTGTTATGGAGAGAGCTGTGGATATTCCTTGTGTGCCACCGGCTGTTAAATCTGGTGTGGGCTGTGACTCCATCCCACATAACCATCGAACGTCAAGCAACTGCTGATTCAACAATCCATAACTATAAATCACTTGGAGCACCAAGCACTGAAACATCAGTTGCCTCTCTGAAGACTTTGATGTCTGCAGAGCCCAAAGCTGGGATAAGGCAGGAGTCTGGCCACCACATAAATTCAAACCCTCTTTTTTTTTTTTGATGAGCAGCTCCACATTGTTGCAGGGAAACCTGTTTGCTGTGGGTTGTGTGTCCAGGCACACATGGTCTTCTTGCACCTGCAGGAGGAAACTGTAATTTGTAGAAGTGGGTGATTTGGCACAGTCCTGCCACCAATACCAGGACCTTAAGGACCTCATGGTTTTGGTTTTGCATTTATCAAAATCACCGATCTCCTTTGCATCATGCTGTTTTCCCTGTTTTGTTATAGCAAGAATAAAGGAGATGATGAGCCAAATGAGTTTGCCCCAGGCTAAAAAGTTTCAGTTTCTGCTATTTAAATATTGTTCTTGAACCTGTCCAGGCCCTGGTGTGTGCTTCCATCAGCTGGGCTCTTGACACATCAAAGATCTTTCATCAAGGACTAATTACTTTTTGAATTTGGTAGGAGGATGCCAACCATTTTAAAGTGAAAAGAAAAAGGAACCAAAACACAGCTTTTGTTTCTGAGCTGGGTTCCCGGCTCATCTCTGTCCCTCTATTTAATGCCACATGGCTTCAGGTTTCAGCAGGTGACAGAGGTGTCCTGGTGACAGTCTGATTCAGCCTCTGTTCTGCTCCACACACAATCACTTTTTACTCCTCTCCCTCAGCAGCCATATCACTTTCCCTCGTGCAGCGGCCAGCCTCTCCCCTTCCAGCAGCAGGACGGGACGCCTGGATTCATCTACACTTGAGGCAATCGATGGAAGAGCCTAAATTATTTGCAGAGTCCCTGTAGGCTTCCTTGCCAGTCAGTAATATTCAGTGGGCACCTTTAAAGTGCAGGGGAGGTTGTAGATGACTTAATCACCCTCTGGAGTCTCAGGTGACCTCCGAAGGAGCCTCCACGGCTGACAGCAGGAGTGTAGCTACACCAGCCTTCCCATCGCAGCACCTCCTGGAAGCACCTAAATGACAAGGGATGAGTCCAGGCCATTGATTTGAGCCATCCGTCTGTTTTCCCTGTTGGTCCTCACAGTGTGATGCTCTTTTCCAAATGCAGAAATACTGTGCTCCAGTGATGGATAATTCCCTTCTGATGGGGTAGGAATTACTTGTCACCCCTCTTCCCAACGGTGTGCTTTTAGGGTGCTGCTGATGCTCTGAGCCTGTTGCAGCATCAAAAAGGAAACAGAGGGATCCATGCTGGAATGAACATGTTCCTTTCTTACAGGACCCGGTGAATTTGAGGCTATTTTCCACCTAGTATGACAAGCGATATTCAGCATGGGAAAAGATAAAAGACAAACCTTTCTTTCTTTCTTTCTTTCTTTACTCAATTCATCTTTCCCCACTTCTTTCTTTAGGAGTTAGCTGCAGTTAGAAGAGGGTTAAACAATCTCTCTAGGAAGGAGAGAACTTTATCATAGCTAAGGAGGATTAACACACGCGTAATCCCCTTACAAAGCCACTTGCCTTCCAAATTCAGTGTGTAAAAATAAAAAAAGGATTGGATCAATGTTATTTTTCTCATATCTAATTTGAGAACAATAGAGCACATTAAGTGATTAAAGTGTTCACCTGTAAGGTGCTTAAAAGCAAGGCTGCTGGCAGATATATAATTAGCTCCATTTAGCTGGTTGCTTGTTTACTTCAGTTAATTTACCTAGTGTGGGGCCTTTGGGCTTGGAGCTTTATTTAGAAAACATTTTGTTATTGCATAAGGTAATGCAGTGGATAGGCAGGGACCAAAGGTAGAAAAAGATAAAAAAAGATAATTTACTAAGCCAACATACACGCTAATATAGGGCATTTCAGGTCCTCTTTGTTATGCCATCTGCAGATGCTGGCAATTTATCTTTTGTCAGAATTAGAGTTCTTAATAGGTTGGGTAAAATCACCCCAAATGTTACTGTTTTTCTTGTGTTTTTCTTCCGCAGAGGACCCCATCTGCTCTGCCTGTCTCTGCACATCACACACAAAGCAGTGGGGTTCCTGCTTTCTTTAATGGAAGGATGACTTAGAAAGATGCAGAGCTTTGCATGCCAAGACCACATGGGCATTTTGAAAAGAGGGAACCTATCAAGGCTACTACCTGCACCACCTGAGAAAACCAGCCTTTAATTATGAGGGTTCACTTATGTTGGTGTTGAGTCCCGTTTTGTTTGTGCATGTGCATGGGGATGCATGTGAAGGGGTAAAGAGCAGGATTTGTGCCTGGTTTCACATGGCATCTTTGCCAGCCCGCTGTGGCAGGACAGACGGACAGAGACCCGAGTGGACAGAAGAGGAGAGAACAGCAGACACAGGCTGTAGTTAACAGCTCCCTCACCATGAGCTATAGCCACCGCTGCCCAGGGGTCAGGACCATTCATTTCACTTGGTTTTTACAAAGTGTCTTAAAAAAATCTGACAGCACTGGGAAAATAAACCTTGGGAATAATTTTCAATTATTTGTTGTTCAGAAGTTACGTGTGAATGGGTGACTCCGCAGAAGAGCCCACAAACAGCGTTGGTGATCTGGATAAGACATCTGGGATGCTGGAAGATAATGACTGACACCCGTGAGGATGGGAAAATATTATTATACTGATGTCGTGTGAGCACTGTAGAGGAAGTGAGCTTTTAAAGTGTGAAACCTCCAGCACTTGAAATGATAAGCAGTGCCTACAGAAATCAGCTTGTGGGATCTGTTTCTCTTGCTAAGCTGCCTTTGAAGGTTGGGGGGTTGTTTTGCTTTCAGTTCCCCTGGGGAAGTTTTCCCGTCTTTCTAGTCTTGCCTGCTGATCGGAGCTACACCCCCAGATCTGTAGGCGTCTCTTCCCGTGGCGGGCTATGATAAAGCCCAGTGTTTTTTTGCACAGTATAAATGATTGTACTTCCCTGTAGGTCTCGAGTTCAACAGCCACAAGAGACTGAGCCTGTCAGCAAATGAGCCCTTCATGGCTTCTGCTTTCTTGGTGAAGTGTTGGTTTCATGGCTCCTGACAAGTGCATCTCAATATAAAAGTCATGTGTACAAGTTGACTTTTTCCCCATTTTTTTTTTTTTCCCCCGTGGAAAACTTTTCTTCACCTTTCTGTATTTACTGTCTTGCTTAGGGATCAGGGACTGAACACACCTGCCTGCCATCTCCCCTGCCAAGCCCAGGGCTCCACCTTCCCTCTAGGAACTGCACGTGCTTTAAGTGGCAGGTTGATGTTCTAGTGGCCTTGGACAGACTAAAGATCCGGAGAAGTTCCTACATCACATCTTGCTTCAGCCTTTCCAGCTGTCACCAAGCTGGAACCAGATGTGGGCAGCTGCTCCTCTAGGATAAGGCCACCAAAGCTGGGGACTTTTACCAAAGGTGGATCCATCCATCCATCCTTTTAAGTGAATCTGAGGCCAAGTTACTCAGGTTATCTATTTACACCCGATATTTACTTGGTTTGATTCAAACACTGAACGAAAAAATTGACTATCCTGGAGAAAATCTGGGCACCCATCTTTTTTAAACCCCAGTTTCTCACTTGGGGGAGCTGCAAGGCTGGCACCTGGCCCCTGTGACACTTGACTGATGTCACAGCTCAATATCTCCAGCAATAGCAAACCTGCCAGCTCAACAGGGATGACTGCATCACATAAACCCAGCCTACAGCCACATAAATGCCTTTTCCTTGCAAAGCAGCCGCTGCCTTCCGGAGCTGTCCCAGCCAGCGCGCAGGAACCAGCCATGCTGGGAAGCACGGGATTTGATCTTCCCGTGCTGCCGTGGAGCTTGCACGCCACCGGCACTGCGGGGTGTCACAGCCCGGCTGCCGCTCCTGCTCTCAGCTGGCAGCCCGGGCCACCGACGGGGTGGCCCCACCCCGCCTGCCGCTCCTGCTCTCAGCTGGCAGCCAGGCACACGTATGGAGCCTTGAAACTCAACTCCAGCAACACGCACAGCGCAGAAAGAGGACAAATCCCAGACATATGGCATCCCCCCTCTTTTCCATCCCCTAATCTTTCCTCTGGCAGCCTGTGTTTGACCGCTAGCAAGTCCACACCAGCTAATCAGCTCTCACAGTGTGCCCTGAGTATCTCCAGCTGGTCTTTGCCCAATGGTGAAGGAAGTTGTGGAGCTTGACCTCATCAGAGAGACCCCTGGGCTCCCCCGGGCTGCCCTGGGCTTCTCCGTGAGGAACCAGGCAGGGAGCGGCACGCTCAGCCCCTGTCATGGGTAGACAGGCTCCCCCCAGCCCGGCACACACAGCACCACAATGGGAAGTCCTACCAGGGAGCCCCAAATTAGTCTTGAGGCATTCTCCAAGCCTGCCAGAGGCTGCAGGAAAGAAACAGGGTCTTGTGTTCAGCGAGCACAGAGCCAGGTGCCTCCAGGGGTGGGCAGTGATGCTGTGAGTGCTGGGTAAGTCTAGCTAAGAGCAGCCGAAGAGGACACCAGCTCCATCAGAACCGCCTACGTGAACAGTTGGGACAGAGCAGGAACTTGAAGCCACATCTCCAGACGAGAAACCACAGACCTTGAGAGGCTGACTAGGAAATGGGACAAAAGGTAGCAATTGTGTTTGTTTATCATTGTAAGGATCTGCCTCACCCTCTGACTTCACCCTTCCTGTTTCAGATGGGTCACCCTGACCTAATTTTCAGACAATATTTTTGGATTTCATGGAGCCATGATGAAGTCTGGGTAAGTAAGAGTGCTGTGGGCTTCCTGGTAGGTTTGCAGATGCAAGCAGGCTTGGATTCAGGTCTGGAGAACAATGTGGTGGGAAAAGTCCTCAGCTGTGTTTCTTTCCCCTGTCCCTGGAGTACAGCATTTTCTTTGCAAACCTCTCCGTTACAGAGGTGGCCGGTGGCAGGTTGCAGTGGTGTGACCAAAAGGACCGGTACGGGAGTGCATGGGGCTACAGCTGGAGAAATCTGACCCCGGGTTTCCCGTTTAAGCTAAATCTCTGACTCTCCAGCAGGGATAAAGGTCAACTCAGCTGTGCAAACTAATTTATATTCAGCTGCACGTGGCTGTAAACTGTACTTTTTGTCCCTGACAAATATGAATATGGTATTTGCTCTAAAATTTACCATTTCTCATGCAAAATCTTTCCCCTTGCCATTTGTCTCTGAGATGCTGAATTTTGCTTGGCAGATGGACAGTGCAGGAGGGTGGCCCGGCTTTTTGAGTGAGTGCCTGGGATACGGGGTGTCCTCTTTTCCTCTGAACTCTTGTGCAAGTTTTGCTCATTTAATATAGTGAAATGCAAATGGGGAAAAAAAAAGTTTTTCCAAACTGTTGAGCACAAAGGGAAGACATCCTCCAGTGAGAGGATGGACAGGACAGTGGTGGGTACAGCCCGTGACAGAAAACTTGTTTCACGTAGTTTTCCAGCTTGGAGGTTGGATTTAAATAAAGGAGCTCTCGGGACTCGGAGCTGTTATTCAAAGGCATAGCATATTTTGTCAGCTGCCCTCTCGCTGTGTCTTTGCTCTGGATGTAAGGGCCTGGCATACAGACTTTCCTCTTTGACTGGAAGCACCCACCTTCACTTGACAGAGGGTTGTTCCCACGGAGCATCCACCCTGACCACCATGTCACAGGACTCATTGTACAATTTTTGGTAGCATTAAGAGAGGCACATCAGACACATCTCTCAGTTACTCAGCCAACTTTGCCACTGCATGGCAGAGCTAGTTGAAATGGGTCTGTCTCAGTCTGGAAGTCACTCAGTGAAGAATTTTCAAGGATTTGAAAATTTCATTTTTAAAAGCTTCCCACTCCCTCTCAAAACCGGCAGGCTCTGGCATGCTCTGTTTCTGGAATTATCATCTCTATCCCGGAAAAACTATGAAATGACCTACATAATGTCAGTCAGACAAACTGTTCTAAGAAATTTCTGCTCACACTTGGGAAATAATGGAAAAACTCTCCACATGAACATTTTATGTTGCAACGTCAGAAAGTGCATATATATATATGTGCGTGTGTGTATGTATACATATATGAACATTTGCAAATCATTTCCCTTGCTCTGTGAGCTGGGAAAATAATGAAGAAGAATGATTAGAAAATATTATGCTGTTGGCCACAGAGCTGTTTTGAGGTTATTATCCAGCCTATTACCCTTGGCACAGAAGAGCTGACTTTACATTCTGCCTGTTCCCAAACCCGTCATGTTAAACACAGGACTAAGCCACAGGCACAGAACTGAGGAGTACAGGAGAAATGGAAAAGCTATTCAAGAAGTTGGCAGTTGACAACCAGATCTTGAAAAATTGTTTCCTTGGATTCAACAGAATTTCTTCTTCCCCTGCTCCAGACAGGGCTCTGCTAGGAGACAGCTTGGTCCACTGTGGTTGAACCGGCTGTTGAAATCCCAGCCAGCTCCTGACTGAGAGAAAAACTAATTAGAAGCTGCCTTCAGCAAGCTCTGCTTTCCTGAGCTCTGCTGCCTCCTCGCCCAGGTAATGTGCTGCTCATCACCAAATCGACAGGCAGCTTATTCCTGCTGGGCCTCGAGCAGGTGCCTCTGCATCCTGGCCCCACGCTGATTGCAAGGCTTCCCACGCTCATTCAGCAGCACACCCATGCCTCCAAATGTCATTGTCCCTTAGCATGAGGATCTTACCATGCTGGTAGAATCACACCTACTAGGTTGATGAGCCCTGTTTGGGATGGGATGATAGGGATTTTGAGGGTTTTGTATCAGCATTGTATCAGACTTCAGCAGGTCAACCCTTCAGGTTCCGTTGCAGCAGAACCTCTTTAGGAGCACCACAGGCATGAGGAGCTCAGCTGGAAAGCTGGAGGAGAAGTCTAATCTGAGGGTGCTTCTCCAGGAGTACTTCTATTCAGCCAGGGAAGCTCTGCCTGATGTTGGTACAGCTCTATTGGAAAAGCTCGGTGCTCTGTCAGCCTGGCAACAGGAATGGGAGCCAAGTCATCTACATCAGTGAAAAGTTTCTGATGTTCCACTAGATTTCTGGCAGCACAACACCACAGATCTAAGACCAGGGCTGTTGCAGACCTGACCAACAGTACATCTTTGACCAAGAGACCAAAGGGCCAGGAGGCAGAGCCGTATGCTCCAGGCTTTGATTCGATGATGGGCAATGTGGTGCCTGGGCAAGGAGGAGGCAGAGCTCAGGAAAGTAGGGCTTAATGGAGGCACTTTCTGATTATTTTTTAGCTCGTTCAGGAGCTGGCTGGGCTTTCAACAAACAGGTTACAAAACCTATTCAGAAGACCTCAATTCTGCCCGCTCCTTCACCTTAGTGTTAGTATGGCTGCACACCCCAAAGACCAGCACCAGCCCCAAGGCAGCCTTGGGCTCAAAGGCTGAGGCAGAATTCAGGCTCTTGAAGTACGGGCTCACACTCCCATTAGCATTTTTGGGCAGTCCCATCCCCACAGCCTCACCTTTAATCAAATGGAGGACACTTCAAGGCAGTGGGACGACAATATATGTCCCCTCTCTGTGCTCTTGCTTGCAAGCTCGATCTGGATCAAAAGGGACTGGTCTTTCCCTGGCTGGCTGCCTGCCCTGCCTCGCTGCACGGGTGTCCCCAGCATGGCAGCACCGCAAAGCCATCCCATCTCTTCCAGCTGCACAAAGAGCCAGGCTCAAACTTGCCCTGCCATATGGCTCTGCTGCCAATCCCGTGGAAAAGGCAGAGATGCTGAGGCTGGGCGCATGGGTTTAGCAGTTTAAACATAAGCACAGCTATGGTTTACGCTGAAGTCCTGGTCCTGACATAGCACCTGACATGGGGATGCCTGCAGCTGGCATACTTGAGGTCCTCCTGCCACAG